>NC_050533.1:460023-464539 GCF_002922805.2 Oryzias melastigma | reverse complement strand
GAGCAATTAGCCTGATGCCCGCGAGTTTGTTTAACTAATGCGCCGTTAGCGCGCGCGCGCCGCCCAAGACGTTTTACGCACGAGAGCAAACCTTTAATGTTTCTACTTTTCTGGAGGATTTTTATGCAGTTTGATGATTTCCCTTCCGAATGAAGATCCCATCACCTCCTCTGTCCTCCAGTGTTTCTATGGGTGTGCGCGCTGGGAATGCGTAAAGTTTGGAATGCGTAAAGTTTGGAATGCGTAAAGCTGGCGCAGCAAACAGAGACCGCGTTTAAACAAAAGAAATAAATACATAAAAATAAACAAACATGAAAATAAAATTAATGTTTAATTTCAGTTTTTTTGTGGTTAAAAAAACAGTTTTTGTTTCATGTAAAAAAGTTTTTATCAGGAAACCAAACGAGGATTTTCTGCACCTTCTGGTGATTGTTGAAGGTTGACACTGACGGATCATCCCTGATGGATTTGACTGAAATAAATCAACCCCGCCCCCACACACACACGCACAGTGCGGGTCTCCGACATCTATCCCGCATTATTCCGGTAAATCCTCAGATAATCTTCTGATCTGCTGGAACCTCCAAACTTTTCCTCACGGATCGATTTCTCCGCGCGGAGCCTGCGGGCCGCAGAGCTGCGCCTGCGTCCTGGGTGGTCGGACAGGAGGGTTTTCGGGGGGGCAAATACATGCCAGGCATGGAAGAGGAACAAAGGGGGCAAAATGTAGCCCCGCGTCCAAGAGCCGTTGGAGGCATTTGTTCAGTCCCGCAATAATGAATGATTGACGCCGCGGGACAATGTCCTTTAACTCGCGGAATAAATCCCGCCTTGTTCCGGGTTGTCATGGTTCTGAAAGGAGCTCAGCGGGACGTGGAGCATCTTCAGCCGGACGGGCTTCAGACACGCCTCGGGACGCTCCTCCACAGCGCATGCGTCATTTCTGCACTGACGCAGCCAGAACGCGTCTGCGGGCCACACAGTCGACTCCACGCTCCGTGACCGGGGGGGGGGCGTTTGCAGGACACTCGATTGGAGAGCAGAACACACCAGCAGCAAAGAAACGTCGCGCCAGGACGCGGGAAATTCTCCTTAATCTGTTTAAGTCCCGCAGAGAGGAGGGCCCTCAGCGGCCGAGGACCCCCACCCGCAAATATTTACTCTGCTGTTCACATCATCCGCAAAGCTTCCGACCGCAGCGGAGCGGAGAGACGGGGACGCGCGGGACCTCAGCGCGCTCCCGCCGCAGGTGTTCCGCTAAAACTGATCCTAGAAAACTTATAAACAATCAAAAATATGAAATATAAAATAATTTACCCCCCCCCCCCACACACACACACAGATGTTCTTCTTTTGTCATTTGACAATATAAACTAAAATCAACAGATTTTGAGCCATTTTTTATCGAGTGTTTAAAAATACAAAAAGAATCGAAATATTTTCAAAATACAAATGATTTTATTTGATGATTTATACCCCAAATTGGTTCCATGTTTTTTAATGAATCATCATTAATCAATATTATTGTAGATGATACTTCATTCTAGTGCAAACTCTTCATCCAATTCAGTTCTTTTCCAAAGCATAAATATCAGGAAATGGGAAATTCTTCCCATTCATTCCTGCTGCTCCAAGTTATTGAATCTATGAAGGTCATTAGTGAAGTGAAATATTTGGGCGCATTAATATCTAAAGATTTATTAAGGAGAGAAGAAATCAATACTAACCGGATATGAAGAGAAATAGACGCTGCTAACGAGGAATTTAACCATTTAGAAATGTCTTAATGAAAACTGAAGGTTTTTTAAAGATTGTTTACTTAACTTTCAATGTACAAATCTCAGAATATCAAGAAAGTCAATTCAATAATTTACTGGAAAAATAAAAGACAATATGAACCGATCAGTCGGTTAACTGAAAGTATTAAGACTTTAGATTTTGAAGTAATGGATGGTAAAATGAAATGGTTCAAAGCTTTTGTGTTCCACCAGAACTCCTTGTGGTTTCATATTCCCAAAAACATATTCAGTCACTTTGGAGGAATCCGTTTTCTTCTGAAATGGGTTTTGAGATCACTGAGCTCCAATAGTTCTGTCCAACTTCAGGCTGAAAACATTGATGAATCGATTTGAATCGATTTCATCTTCATAGATCAATAATCGATTCACAAAAGATATAAATCGATTTAGCACACAAAGCTGAAGTCTGCTAGCTTGATGCTAATGTTCAATAGAATGTCCCATAGGACGGCTAATGCTAATGCTAATGCTAATGCTAACGCTCGGTTGACCAAAGAATACTTTGCTGACTAAAAGAACATCTGCATTTATTTACAGGAATTCATTTTCCAAACAGTTAATTCAGTTAATTTTTAAAGTAACTATTTGTGGTCTAAAACTTCTGAAACGTCCTCCAGGAGAAGCAGAACAATGTTCTTAATGTGAATGATCTGAACATTGTAGTTAGAACTTCTTCAGAGAATCAGAGAATTTGTGCTTTTTCTGAACTTCTAAAGATAAGATTAAATTCTGATCATGAACTAACTCTGTATTCTGTAATTCTAGTGATGAAAATCATCAACATCTTTTCTTCTCATGTCGGGGGGGGCTGTCTGAAATCCATACAGATTAAATTATGAAATAAGATGACTTGACGAATTTGTGAGGGAAATGTTTCTGTAAATGTCTGACTGACTCTTCGTTGGAGGTGATTTGTTCTCCTGGAGCGCCCTCTGCTGGCAGATCAGAAGTCTGGAGAGGAAGACTGTGATGAAGATCAGGATGATGAAGATCAGGATGATGAAGATCAGGATGCTGATGACGATCAGGATGATGAAGATCAGGATGATGATGAAGATCAGGATGATGACGATCAGGATGATGAAGATCAGGATGATGAAGATCAGGATGATGAAGATCAGGATGATGAAGATCAGGATGATGAAGGGATCATGACTTTATTAAAGCTGATTTCTATTTCAGGTCAAATCAATTCGTGAATATTTTGTCATTCAAATAAATTAATTTGTCAATTTGAGTAATTTGATATTTTTAAAATTCAAATGATATGTTAACATTATATAATTTTATGTATTAGCACTTGTTTCAAACATGTTAATATCTAAGTAATTTGGTTCAATTAGTGATAATAATGACGCGTCTAAAGGAAGTTTGGCTGATTAAAGAAGAATACCTTAAGAAAAGAACAAAAGAAAAAAAAATACATTTTCAGTATAGCTGCTGATGAAGTCTAAATATGAATATAGATCCACATCACATGTGATTTCTGTGGAGCGTTCACACTGACTGATCCAGTTTTCTTCCGTGTTTTCTGTCCTCCGTAGCTCTTCAACTATCACAACATTCAGCTGTTTTAGGAGATTACTGCTCCAAAGTTTCAACTTCAGAACTCTTTAACTTTTTAAACTATTCAACCAGCTACTGAGTTTTAATCTCCGATGAAAATGGCTTCCAGAACCTTCAGAAGCCCTTTTTTCAGCTAAAGACTTTCAGCTCCAGAAACCATTCGACGTTTAAACTGTCCAGCAGACTCTTGGCTCTCAAACTTGTATTTTTCTTTAGAGAACTCCTTACGGTTTAGAAGACATGACTGTTTGAAGTGGACCTGTCATCTCCGAGTCATCTTCAGTTTGAACAGATTCAAAGTGAATCAGCTGCAGTTAGAATCTGATACCAGAGAGGAGCAGAAAACACATCTAGAGTCTTCAACCTCCTCAAACTCTGTCACTGTGTCCCTCACAGAGGAACGTAGACATTTTTCTGTCTTTCAGACGATACAAAATCCAGTCGTGTAGTTTTCTTCAGTCTCAGTAAAATGCGTACATATTCCACGACTTTGCACTCTGAAATACCGTGTATAATATACGCCAATTGCGTGCATATGATACGCAAAGAGAATAGGTTGCGCCGGCAAAACCTGAAGATTTCTTCCATTTAGTCTAATGTATTTCTGGTGGAGACGATTTTTGAGGTTCTTCGTTTTCAACTAGCGAGTACTTCTGTGTATTTGGACACAAAACATGAGAACCACAGTAGATGTAGTCGCACATCTCTGACGGTTCTTACTTTTGTTCCAAAGATTTGAGCTTCTGTTTGGACCAAGTGCTGGGCTGAACGCAGCCAGGCGTCTGCCTCTGTGTGCTCGTTACCATGACGACCTGGGAGGACAAACACAGATCAAAAGCAGTCCGCAGGTCGTGTTGGTTTGTAAAAGACTTTTCTGTGTATTGTAAATAAAATATGTTTAAACTAATTTGGGATTCATCTCATATTTTAGCTGCAGCTCGTTCATGTTTTGACATCTTTTGGAGTTTCTGCTGCTATAGCGGCATCATCGTCATCATCATCATCATCATCATCCCGCCTACTTTTGACTACGAGAGCTTAGTGTTAGTTCAGCATTAGAACAGGTGATGCTGTTGATCTATTTCTAATTCATGATCCGTAGTATCAAACACGTGTTTAAGTCAAATATTCCAGCGGCGTGTTTTTAGCGA
>NC_050533.1:457413-458358 GCF_002922805.2 Oryzias melastigma | reverse complement strand
GCCGCGGAGACACAAAAGTTTCCAAACGGAACCAAGTTCAACCAGAATAACACTTAATTGTGACGTCATAAACTGTTCTTCATATTTGATATTTTTAATATAAATATTTCATATAAATATTTCAGTTATATAGTTATATAAACGGTGTTACTTCAGGAACTCTTCATCACCATCCTCCTCTTCATCAGACCGGCCGCTGAGAAGCTCCTTCAGTCAGACCGAACACCTCCTGCAGGAGGAGGTGAAGGAGACAGGAGGTGTTCAGATCTCCTTCACCTCCTCCGGACCGTGAACGCCCCACAGACAGATAGTCATGAACGTTAAAGTCAGTTTTACTTTGATTTAGTTTCTAGCTGCTGTTTGTTTGAAATATTTTGAAAGAATTAAATAATTTTTAGGGATTTTTAATTTCAAACGTTGATATTTTAAGTTAAAAAAACTGTTTTCATGTTTTATAAATGTGTTTTTATTGTTGATCGTTTTTCTCTCCGCTGCAGAACTTTTTAGAAGATTTTTTCCCGCCGGATCCGGTCTTTGATCAGTTAGTCAGAATCTGGATTCAGCTTCTATGCTCCACAGATCTGGAACAGAAACCCTTCGATCCGCTCAAACTCTCCGTGGGTTTAAATCCAGGTGAAAGACTCACCTGTTGTCCTCTGAATCCACCTTTACATCCGGGCGGTTTGATCTGACGTCACTCTTTATTCCTCTAATGTTTCTGTTTGATTTTCTTTTGATGTTTTTATTTAAACGTTTCTAATTGTTTTGGTACAAAATGTTCTTCAAACTCACGGATTTGTATTCGAACTTTTTTGAACATTTTTAGAATCAGAATTCATTCGGATTTTTCCCGCTGTTTTTCACGGCCCGCGTGACCGTGAAGCCTCGTTGTCCGATAAAGGGTTCATGATCTCTTCGCGCCTCCAGGTGTGACCCCCGGTGTTT
>NC_050533.1:452952-456828 GCF_002922805.2 Oryzias melastigma | reverse complement strand
AGTTATTAAATACAGCGAAAATTATAAATATTATTCATCAAATTAGGAAAAATGTTTCAAATTTGAAAATAATATTTTAGAAAATTATAATTATTTTAATTATAAATTAAATAAATGTTTTAAAGACAAAACGGATTGAAACATTTAGAATAAAAAAGAAGGAAAATTCAATGAAAATAAAATAAAATAAAATAAATTAAAAACATGAAATTAACTTTTCTGTTTTGAACTTTCGGAATTTAAATAAAAATCTTTCACTTTAACTATAACTATATAACTATATTTATGCTTTGATTTCATTCTAACATTCTCGGTGTTTTTGGATCAGAACCGAAACAGAACCAGCACAATTTTAGAAAAGAGAAATCTGACGAAATGAGCTTCAATAAAAACACAAATATCACGAATTTATCCAGAAATAAAACTTTTCTTGTTTTCATTTGATTCGAGTTTCTCACATTTCTTAGTTTTCATTTCACGCTTGAATAGCACGCACTTCACGCACGTTTCCTCCGGACGCGTTTGTGTCTCCAGATGAACCGAACCGTTTGGACCTGAAGTTTCCTCAAAGGTCAGAAGCGGATGAACCTGGAGACCTGCGCGCGCGGACGAGTGGAGACGAGGCGCGGGGGCTGCAGACCCGCAAATACCCTCACGCAGATTCACGCAGATCCACGCAGACGGAGACAGACGTTCCTCAGATGGGTAAATAAAAAGATGATGATTGACAGAAACAGCTGCAGCTGCGGATGCGGTGGAATCCCGCACAGAGACCCGCAGGTCTGAAGCACGCAATCAGAAATGCGTGGCTTTGAGGTGGGGGGGGGTGCTTTTTCACTTCACAATTAATATTAATTGTAACAGAAAAATAAAAGCAAGAATAGAAAAATAGAAACAATAATTGATCCTTTTTCCTTCATTGCTGACGCGCGCGCGCCTCTGAGTTCTGCTGGTGAAGACGAGGCGGCTGCGGGGGCCACTGGACCCCCCAATCCCCCCACACTGACCTGATGTTGATTCAGGCCTGGAAAAGGGGCGCGTGTGTGCAGGTGCGTGACAGTGACCGCGCGGTGATGAAAAACTGAAGAAAAGATTTAAAACAAGAACAAACCGATTCTGAACCAAAAGACCAACTCAGCACGCGCTCCCTCCCGCGTGCAGAAAACAAAGAAGGAACAGTTTTGGTGCGCGTGCGGGCCGGCTCCCCGCACTAACCCGCGCGGCACAGGGGCCTTCAGCCTCCGCGCGCTGCTCCTCTGCGGGACGGGGTCAAACGTCACGCGGCCTCCGCAGCAGACATGTCACACCTCGGGGAACTACTTCCGGCACGCACGCGGCGTGGAGCCGAAACCCAAGAACCTTTGATTATGTCAAAGTCTGCGGGACATTAACGCGCACGCGCCTCATTTGACGTTAAATCTGTTGGTTTAAATTCTTTCAAGAACTGAACTGTTTGAACGTCAATAAATAAATAAAAAGTTTCACATTCACCCACAAAGATCCGAACCCACGCGGACCGTCCCGGGCCGGTCTGGACCTGACGGCCTCGTGCAGCCTGGAGCTCCTGCAGGCGGTGCAGCGCGGGAACCAGAGGAGATTCCCGCAGAAATCCGGTTCTCGGTTTGATCCGAAAGTTCCGGATCCTGAAGAGAGAAAACAGAAATCCAGGATTTCAGCACATCCGGGGATTCTGGGGTCTGTGCAGCTTAAACAAACTAAACAATTGGGATGAATCCAGAGCGCGCGCGTGCGTGCGTGTGCGCGTCAACAATAGATGTAGGATGAAGCATCCTCAGTTTAGATGGACAGAGAGGATGATGATNNNNGGGGGGGGGGGGGTCCTGGTCCTGTCATGTCAAACTTTGCACCAATGGCGCCTCCGCTTTGCGCGGTCCGGAGCGCGGAGAGGCGGGCTGGACCAATCAGGGTGTAGGCCCCGGCGTAAGCCCCGCCCCCTGGCTGCGGCAGATGTACCCCGCCCGCTGCGCCTCAGGTCCGTCGAGCGTTTAAACTTGCGGGTCGTCGTCGCGGGAAGAGTTCGCTGATCGCGGCTGAGGACGGCGGCACGCTGGACGCGCAGCAGGAGCCCCGCAGGAGCCACGCACCGGACGCCGTCTACTTCCTCTGCGGGTTCAACGCCATGGGTGAGTCACGCGGAGCTTTCGCACATTTTCTTCTAGACCAGGGTGTCGCGCGCGCACGCACCCGCCGCAGGAAAGTGAGACTTCAGCAGAAGTTTGGAGGCGTTCATCCAGCTGTCACGCGCGGGGATCCTCGCGCGTTCAGCCTCCAGGAACTCTCAGAACGAGAAGGTTTGGTCCCGCAAAAACACGCAGAGATCCTCCCGGCCGGAAGGAGTTCCTCAGATGCTTCGGTCCGCGAGCGCGGCGCGTGAGGGAGGAGCGGGGGGGTCGCTCTGTCTCATCTTGTCCGTCTGTTTTGACCCCAGAGCCCGCCTTCGGAGAGGTCAACCAGCTCGGGGGGGTCTTCGTGAACGGCCGGCCGCTCCCCAACGCCATCCGCCTGCGCATCGTGGAGCTGGCCCAGCTCGGGATTCGACCCTGTGACATCAGCCGCCAGCTGCGCGTGTCGCACGGCTGCGTCAGCAAGATCCTGGCGCGCTACAACGAGACCGGCTCCATCCTCCCGGGGGCCATCGGCGGCAGCAAGCCGCGGGTCACCACCCCCACCGTGGTCAAGCACATCCGGACGTACAAGCAGCGCGACCCGGGGATCTTCGCCTGGGAGATCCGGGACCGGCTGCTGGCCGACGGCGTCTGCGACAAGTTCAACCTGCCGTCCGTCAGCTCCATCAGCCGCATCCTCCGCAACAAGATCGGGAGTCTGGCCCCGCAGGGCGCCTACGACGCGGGCAAGGCCGCGCCGCACGCGCCGCCGCAGCCCGCGCTGCCCTACAACCACCTGTACTCTTACCCCGCGTCCAAGGTGCCCACCCCCCCGGGCATGCCCGCCCTCCCCGGACACATGGCCATGCACAGGATTTGGCCCTCGTCGCACTCCGTCACGGACATTCTGGGGATCCGCTCCATCACGGAGCAGCAAAGTAAGTCCTGCTGCGCGTGCGTGAGTCGTGCTGGTGAGGAAGGTCAGGAGGAGCTGCAGGGCGCGCGAGCGCGCGCGAGTCAGGCCCGCAGAACCGCGGATGTTTTGGAAAAAGTGAAACGGGATCCGGCATGAATCACCGGGAATGGAGGCCGCGGGGGAGGCGGGGGTTCGAGCCCGCGCAGGGGCGTCCCGCCGGCCAAGTCCCGCACAAAAGATCAGCTTCAGTCAGGACTCCGGACCGGTTCCGGGGGGGCTCGCAGGCAGCGGGAGAACGTTCGGTCGCGGCTCGGTTCCGCTCCGCGGAGCAGACGGGAGAGAAAAGCCTCCGTCTGCGGGTCAACCCGCAGCTGCAGGAAAAGTCCCGCAAGTGCGTCCACGGTCACGCAGGTGAACGCTGGAAATCATTTTCAAAACTTAAAGTAAAAATAAAGTTATCTTAAATTAAACGGAGGTCAAAGTTCAAATCAAAACGTCGTTTTTAGGTCGTAAAAACGACCCGAAGCTCGCGCGCGCGCCGCCCCTCGTGCTTCAGCTCCAGCCGCTGCTGAGGCTCCTCGGTTGGTGTCAGATTCTTTCTCCCCGGCGCCAAACGGAGGAGCGCGCGCCGGCGGGAATTCCGGTCAGTAAAAACCAAACAAACTAAGAATGACTTAAAAAATACAAATAAATGTTTGTTTTAAAAACGACGTTTAGAGCGATCATCCAAAGTTAATTATTTTAGAGTTTATAACCTAAACACTCCTCACATGCACGCGCCTCCCTTACCGGTCTGAAATACGCAGGAAAACGTTAAGAACATTACAAACGGAG
>NC_050533.1:451713-452768 GCF_002922805.2 Oryzias melastigma | reverse complement strand
TCATTTTTATTTCTCATAATTTCTTTAAAATCTCATGAAATTTTTCTTTTAAGGTAATTCGTTTGTTTTTAATTTGAAGAGGACGCTGTGCGCATGCGTAATTCCTTTTGTCTAAATCAAATCACATCATTTCTCTCAACGGTTCCCGCTGAGCGCGCGCGTGGCGCGGATGCTCAAAATCAAACATGAAAAATCAACGTTTTGATCAGAAACTGAGCTGGAAGTTTAGTGGCGCGAGCTTCCCGCCGCAGGAGCTGCTCAGGTGTTTCCTGATGGAGCGAGCACGCGCAGGTCATCTTGAAGAAACATGCAAATATGCGCACGCGCGGCCTTTCTTATTTCAATCAGATTAAATTCATTCACGTGATCAACCTAAAAAATACGGAAAATATTTTTATGAAATAAAATAAAATAGTTTGAATTTATTCACGTTAAACTGGTTTGTCATAAAATAAGATTAATTATTTTTAAAGATTAAAATTAGATTCAACAAAAAAGTTAATTAAATAGGAAACTGACGATTTTCATAATTTAGGAAACGCGCGCGAGGCCAGAATCAGCCTTTAATTAAAGGAAAATAAAAATCTCAGACTCTGACGTCAGCACTTGTTTTCCTTTAGAAAATCAGAAAATAAAACAATAAATATGAATTAAAATGTAAATCACCGCACAGACAAACTGGAGCTTCCCGCGCGTGACCAGACCGGGATGTCCACGTGCGGGGTTTGCGTGATCTGATCCGGATCAGGAAAATTCTGCTGTGGATTTGGAAATCCGGGATTTGAACCGATCAGACCAACAGAAACATTTATGATAAATAATATTTTTTTGTGATGGATCGAGGACTGCGCACGCGCTCCGTTTTACTCTGAAATAAAAACTAAACCGATAAATATTCAGTTTGAAGGAAACGTTTGTCCCGCGGATCCAAACGAGACTCAGAAGGTCCAGACTCGGTTCGGGGGTTCGAATCCTACAGTGGCAGACGCTCAAGGACCACCCTGACGGCGCGCGGCCCCCACGCTGGCGGGAATTCCTCCCGCGAAACGGCGAGT
>NC_050533.1:434544-449931 GCF_002922805.2 Oryzias melastigma | reverse complement strand
ACATCAGGGCTGCTGTTCAATGCCAGCGTGCGTGAAAGGGCGCGCGCGTGTTTGCATTCTTGTGGCAACGATGACTGATCGGTGGTGTGTGTGGGGGGAGGGGGGGGGCTCATCCTCACAGCTTTTACGCTGCAGGTGACGCAAAAAAACTTTATTAGCAAACAGCAGAATAACAAAATAAAGAATTAAAAAGGATTTAGGGAAACACGCACACAGATCCGTGCACATTTACTCCAGCTCTCTGACAGCATGTGGGGGTAACATTACGTCATCAGTGCACCTGGAGGGAACCCCCCCAACACACCTGGTTCCACATCTGCAGCTCCGGGTGCGCGAGGAGCTGCAGGATCCACGAGGACAAATCTGATCTGCATTTACAGATCAGATTAATCTGGAACGAGGATTGATGTGAAAACTGATGAAGATCATCTGGATCCGTTCATGAACGACAGAAAAACACTAAAGTCTTGAACCTGATCAGACCCGAGCTAACATCCAAGCTAACATCCGAGCTAACAAATTAGCTAACATCTGAGCTAACATTCAAGATAACATCCGAGTTAACATCCGGGCTAACATCCAAGCTAATATCTGAGCTAACATTCGAGCTATCAAATGAGCTAACATCCGAGCTCGCATTCAAGCTAACATTCCAGCTAACTTCCGAGCTAATAAATTAGCTAACATTGGAGCTAACATCCGAGCTAATATCTGAGCTAACATCCCAGCTAACAAATTAGCTAACATCGGAGCTAATATTGGAGTTAACATTTGAGCAAACATCCGAGCTAACAAATGAGCTAACATTCGAGCTAACATCCGAGTTAACATTCGAGCTAACAAATGAGCTAACATTCGAGCTAACATCAGAGCTAACGTTCGAGCTAACATCTGAGCTAACATCCGGGCTAACGTTCGAGCTAACATCTGAGCTAACATCCGAATTAACATTCCAGCTAACATCCGAGCTAACACCCGAGCTAACAAATGAGCTAACATTCGAGCTAACATCAGAGCTAACGTTCGAGCTAACATCTGAGCTAACATCCGGGCTAACGTTCGAGCTAACATCTGAGCTAACATCAGAGCTAACGTTCGAGCTAACATCTACATCTGAGCTCAACCCTCCAGTCCCAGTTCAGAACCAATAGTGTTGTGAAGGAAAGTTCTGCCTGAGGACGGTCTGAAGATACAGAACTTATTGTTAAATAAATGAAATCAAACATTTTTATGATTCTGGGACTAAAGACAGATTTTCCAGAAAATACATTTCCAGGTTTGGTGAAACATTTATGACAAAATCAGAAAACAACATCAAAGTTTTCTGTCAGCAAAACCGTAAAAATGGAAAAAGAAAACCTCAGAAATCCAGAATGTTTTCAGACTTCCTTTTATTAGAAAAAGCGGTGAGCCGCTCCGGTCGTCCATGAGGCTGACCTGTGACCCCCCCTCAGTGTTACCAATGTCTCTGCAGCCATCCGGACACGTACTCGTACACCAGCAGCATCACAGCTCCGCCTACAAAACACAGCAGTCTGTTGGATTCTTCTGCAAACATGATCAGAATTTAAATAAAGTTTGGACAAAAAAACAAAAACAAATCCTTTTGTCTTGGTTTTTAATTTTTGTAAAAATAAATTGTCTAAAATTAAATAAAAACTAAAATTGTGACACAATTCAATCTAAAACCGTAGTGTTTATAACTTTAAATTATTTATGACTGAATATTTTTAATAACATTTTTTACAGTTTCTTTCTCCAAAGACTCCACTGAGGAAAACAAATCCGACATTTTTATGGATTTTCTTCATGCAGAATCGGTCCTAAATTCAGTGAGCGATCAGCTGACTCAACTGAAACCGGTTCGTCCTGAGCTGAAACTGAAGCGGTGTGAACAGGCTGGAGAAGATTATGGCCGATCCTGCAGGGAGGGGGGTCTGAAGACCGCTTCAGGAGCCCGATCGGTGTGGTTGTTCCCTGCAGCAGACGCCGGTGACACGTCCTGCTGGACCTTCCCCGTCCAGTCCTTCTGCTCACCTGGCAGGTGTGGCCGATGTACCTCCACCGGCACCTGCTGGCTACTTAAAGCAGGGAGCAGAGCAGCAGGCTGAGGAGCTGGGCGGGTCTTAGTCGGTGTGGTGCTGGTCTGTTTTGTTTTCTTTGTCCTCTTATGCTGCAGGGTTTTGTTATTTTAGTTGGGGGTTTGGTAGTCTTAGTTTTGGGGCTTTGTTTGTTTTCTTTAGGTAGTTTTGGTTAGCAGGAGCCGCTGACTCCGACGGTCGACATGGCTGGTCAGCAGTGACTTTTTTATGTTTGGCCGCGGTTCTAATTCCCTTTGGTTTGTCTTTTGTTTTAACCACCACAATAATTGTTTTCCCCTTTTGATTTTCGGGTTTCTTTGTTTCCCTCGTTTAAGAAACCGTGTTTGTGTTTCTCACGGGTGTCCAGGTCAGCTCCTCTGTCTGTAAAACCATCAAATGTTTGGATTTGGCTGAAGGTTTGAAATATGAAAAGGTCAAATTCAGAGGACTGAAACGCCGCAGAGGATCCAGACCTTTCAGTCAGACTTCTGATCTGGGAAAGCCTCAGCCGTCGGGAATGTTCTGATGGTTCTGTTACCTGGTCCGAGTCTCATTATCTTGGGAACGAGGCCTTTGTAGAGCGCCAGGAACCTGTTTTAGAGACAAAACATGATAGTCTTCAAACACAAAGAATATTTTAGAGAATCGTTAGATCTGAGAAGCTTCTTCACAACCGCGGTGAGCGGCCAGCTGACGTGCCGGTTGACGTGCGCGCTCCTGAGCGGCGCACAGAGACATTCCCCTCTCCCTAATGCGTTCAAGGTGATGAGTGGCCGCCAGCCTCTGCCTCGTGCCCCCTGTCCTGCTCCCTGTCCCCGCCACTGATGGCGTTAATAAGGCTCAGCCCACTTCCTCTCCGGCCTTCTGTCTGATTAGATTGACCTGCGGAGCGCCGCGCGCCTCGTTAGGGGCTGCTTAACGACGTCTCCCATAGGGACCACTAATTAGCCGAGACTGTGTTGTGTTACAGAAGGGGACTGGATGTGGCGCATGGGGGCACACTCCCTGCACCCCTGCTCCCCTCACTAACAACGTCCTCCAAACATTAGCCGGGACCGGTCCGGCGGGGGGAGGCGGACGGCCGCAGGCGACTGCCAACAAAACATTCATCTCCTCCTGCAGCCTGATCTGGGGCCGGACGCTGCACCACAGCACCATCAGCTGAAGCTCTGCATTCTAACATGGACTTGTGTGACGACATGTACCCCCCCGTCATACCCCTCCTCGCGGTGCACCAGGGCCATGGTCTGGAGGCAGGTGCGGTACTTGATCTGGCCCGGCTGGGGCTGGGGGCCTTGGATGCGGCTCTTGGCCACGTCGAAGGGAATGTTGACGCAGGAGGAGATGGTTCCCGCCAGGAGGCCGATGGCGAACTTCCTCAGGAACTCCAGCGTGGGGTCCTGCGGGGACATTCAGAGGGACCGCGTTGGTGATGAACGGCGCGGAGGCACCGGAGCGTCCAGCTGCAAAGCTGGCATGAAAGCTCGGATCGTTTTCTGGTAGCAGGGGGCAGATTAGGGCTTCCTGAATCACTGCTGCCTTCTGATTGGTCGAAACGAAGCACATGCTCTTCAGGGAGTCAAGATGGAGGATTTATAAACAGGGCAGACTAGGGAGGCATATGGGGACAATTTGGGTAATTGGGCTGTGACTCGGCACAGGGGCATTACTGTACCGGAGCGGCCCAGACTCAGCGCTCTGACAGCTAATTGGCCAGGATATTTTTACAAATGACAGCAGCCTTTTCGGTCCAGGCCTTCCTCCAGGAGCCGGACACCCCGAGAGTCGCGGTAAATCAACAGGTTTTTTCAAGTGGGATGCGGTGAAAGGGGGGGCACACCCACTTCCTACCAGGCTGAGCAAACAGCCCCTCACACGCCGCCGCCGAGCCGGGCCCTCCGCCTCCTATCTGCTATTCAAATGTCTGTCCAGGACGCGCTCAGCCGGGATTTGACTACAGTCACGACTGACTTGTTAGCTCATTGCTCATGTTGCAGACGAAAACCCCCACCATCTCGGGAGGCCGCGTCCGGACGCGTAGGCGCCGGATCATCCCGATCCCGCTGTACGACGGGATCGGGATGATCCGCTGCCCGTGCATTCGGACCGTCCCGATCCCGTCCTCAGACGGAGACCACGTCCCTGGAAAGACGCTGGAAGACGGCGGAGGCCGGCCTGCTGCTGAAAGTTGACTGTCTGCTTCCAATTAGTTCATTGGAGTTAATCTAATGCTCTGCTCTGTACATGTGGAGCCGGCGTATGGTAACGTTTCCATTAAACAAAATTAACTTTTGTTTGGGCCATCAGGCTCTGCCGGATGTGTAACGGGAGACTTTGAGGATGTTATGAAGAGCAAACAGACGGGGTATTAGTGCGGCTGATCTCCAAGAGTCCCTCTGATTTCTGCTTCCTCCTTCTCTGCTGCCATGACAGCTCCTTGTTCTTCTGAGGAACTCGACAGGACTGGACGAGTCAGTCAGACAAAAACAACAAGAATCCAGAGAGCTCCGCCTCTGCCGCGCTCTCTTACCGGGCTGGGAGGAACGGCGTCCTTCACGTTGAAGTAGAAGCCGAAGTAGATCATGTTGAAAACGCCGTGGCGCCCCAGCGTGGAGGTTAACCCTTTATTCAGGCCCTTCAGCCCCAGCCCGTCCGACCGGGCGATGCGGCGTGCTTGTGCGAAGGCAGACGGTTGCTGTGGCGACACAGAGGATTCGGTCAAACGGACTCTAGAGCGCCAACCGGGACGTTAAGCCTCTGATTCCCACCCACCTCTGTGAAGGAGTCCCTGTTGGCCTGGAGACTGACTTTCACCACTTCAAACGGGTTGACCACCACAGCCTCCGTTAAACCTGAGCCCAGCCCCGCTGCAGACAGCGCCTGGAGGGGGGCGACTTGATTTAGAGCTGAGAGGCAACAGCAATAATATTTAGGGAGAAACAGCAGAAGGCAGCGAGGAAGAGTCAGAGAGGACGGTCATGTTTGAGCCAATGCACACAAACATCTGTGTGTGTATATAGATATATCTATATATACAGTGGTGGACAAAAGTGTTGGTACCCCTCAGTTACAGAAGGACAAACCCACAATTCTCACTGAAATCACTCAGAACTTACAAAAGTAACAATAAATAAAAATGTATTGAAATTAAACAATCAAAATCATCCATCAATTTTGAATTGTTATTAACATAATTATTTGAAAAAACAAACTAATGAAACAGGCCTGGACAAAAATGATGGTACCTCATTGAAAGATTGAAAACTATTTGACCAGAGTGACATGATTAACTCAGGTGTGTCCTTTAATTGACATCACAGGTGTTTTATTTATTGTTACTTTTGGAAGTTTTGAGTGATTTCAGTGAGAATTGTGGGTTTGTCCTTCTTTAACGGAGGGGTACCAACACTTTTGTCCATGTCTGTATATATTTGGATTTATTTATCTGTATATCTATATAGATATACAGATCATTTTCCATTTTCCTGCTGTGTGGATGGACACATAAAAAATGAAGTTCCAGTCACGTGGTCTAAACGCAGACTTCTAAAACAAACTTTTCTTCATCCTCTGGGGAAATAAAAGTAGTGAGAGGTGAACTTTCTCTCAGAACTGATGCTTTCTTTAACTCATCGTGACAATCCGCATTTATATGGCTTTCCTTTGGCGCTGCAATCGAGGCTCAGCGATACGTTGTTGCTGTGACAACGGGCTGCGTCACAAATCGGATAGTCAACCTTTTTGTGAAGAAGCACTCTAAACTAAAAAATAACAAGAATAAAGCACTAAAATCAGTTGAATATTTACTTCTTCTGTAATTAACTATGGTACGAATAGGATAATGCGCAATGAAGTGAGCATTATCAGAACTTAATGCACGACGGAAGTGAAGTGGAATATGGTTGTGTAAAGTGGAAGTGTAGTTAACTTGAGTTGATAATTATTGAACAAAGAGAGAACTGGACCCCCCCCCTCCACGTTTTAAACAGGAAGTACCTGCTGGTCCCAGAAAGCCAAAATCCCAAAGACGTCTATGGAGAAATAAACTGCTGTTACTCAGTCATTCGGTCAGAATAACCGTTCTTGATCTGTCTCTTTATAACATCGACTTGCTGAACTTGGTTTTTTTTCATGATTTATTTTCTTTAATTGCAAGTTAATCAAGTTAAAAACTTGCCAATCAGAAGCCTCAATGAGAGCATGTGGTGCCTCTGGCCTCAAATGTTTGAAGCATTTGATTGACAGTCCACTCCCAAAATGGCGATATCTGTACCGCGGAAACATCGACTTATTTTGGTTGGAACCCGAGGTCACTATTTATGTCAGTGATATTGACATGCTTTAATTTTTTTAAATGAATCGTATGTGTTAACGTTGACAGCATTAATACATGTATACACACACACACACACACACACACATACTGGTACATCTATCCATTTACACCCACATCTACACTCAGACACACCTGAGCTTGTTCTCCTTTTTACGAAGCTTTGAGGACAGACTGCAGTGAAGGACGACAGACCAAAGACATAAACGGGGGGGGGGTCTGAACGGTGTCAGATTTAAAATGTGCATACATTTCATGCAGTTTAAACCAGGAGACGGCACATGCACGTGTGTGTGTGTGTGTGCACGGATGCATGCTCAAGCGAGGCGTAATGGGAACATGTCGAGAACGTGTCTATAGCTCATTAGTCTTCCCGCTCTTTATGCGGCTGTCAGAACGCCGGCACCCATCCTTCAGATGTTTACACAGCCAGGCAGCACCTCAGCTCTCCTCGCCATGATTACTGTGTGCGTCCTCATTAATCAGACTGAAGGCATTCAGCTGGGCCATCTTTACATCTGCTGCACTCCAGGCCCGTGTGACACGCCGCAATCCCTGGCCTTTGAGGGGGCGTGGCCTAAGGAAAACTTTGACGGGGAATTTGAAGCCAAAAACCTGAACAAAAATCAAAGCTAAAGTAAAAGAAACTGAGTTTGTTAAATAAAATAATCTCTGTGGTTTGAGAGCATCAGCTGGAAAACTTTTATGTTTGTATTTTACATGTTTCACATAAACCTTATTTGACTTTTTCAAGAATTGTTGGAACTCTCTGAGCTGATTAAGACATATTCATCTTAGACAGCAGAGTGACGTGGACCGCCATCCGCCATGACGGATGGACAACGTGCTGAACGCGTCCATGAGGTGTAATATTGGTAAAGTGGTTTTGGAGAGGTTGTCGTCGCACAGCGAGACCCGACTGCGGCGTGGGCGGTACGGAACAAAGCGGCTCCTCCAGGGACCAAAGGATCCGCACCAGCGAGATTAAGGCGGGATTATCCTCCCACTACCTCTAAGCAATGAGTTCAAGGCTATTTGACAAACTTGATGTTTAATGGATTCCATGTGTCATGCATGTGTGCAAATGTGTCTAATTATGATTAAGAATAATTACAATGACATCATTTATATGTGTTTTTAGCTTACAATATTATTATTTTTATTTTTCTATCAATTCATGACTAATTATCTCAATTTAGTTTGATGTACTTATGCATATTCTGTGTGTGCTTGTTTCTTTTCTTTTAAGTTCGTTTAGTTTTCTTTGCTTGAAACAAGCCAAATAAATAAATAAATTAACAAAAGCTCAGACAAATGAACAAACCAATGAAGGAATAAATAAATAAATGACCAGAAGGAGAATCCAGATCTCCAGATCTGATCACAGATTCCACAAAACCCTCATCGTGACAGAAGGACCGTCATGTCCTCGGATCATAATAAAGAACTAGAAAAGTGCCTGCGATAATGCTATGTGAACGTTTTTTTGCTGAAAGCAGTCGCTGAAGATGCTGAAGAAAATTACTGGAATTGCTGAAGGGATTGCGGAAAATGCTAAAGCTATTTGCATAATGCTAAAGTTGCTAAAGGACTTAAAGTTGCAGAAAGTGCACAAAGAATTTGAAAAAAATGTTGAAAAATAAAAATAAATGACAAACATTTGAAGAGGGAGAGAATATATGAACTCGGAATTATCCCAAAACCTCAGTAGATGCCAAATTAGCCAAAAAAAAGGAGCATTTTGCTAAAATGTTAGCTTAACTCCTAATTAGCTTTAAAATCATGAGTAGATGCCAAGTTGCCTGAAAAAGCTAAAATGTTGCTGATATATTAGCTTAACTCAAAATTAGCCCCAAAACCTCAGTAGAGGCCACATTAACCAGAAACGTTAGCATATTGCTAAAATGTTAGCTAAACTCAGAGTTACTGTTCAAACCTCAGAACCATGAATGTCTTTAACATGTTGAACATTTTGACAACAAACTTGGATCATTTGCAGAAAGTGCACAAATATTTGAAGAATTACGTAAAAAAGGCAAAATTTGAGTAAAATTGCAATAATTACATAAAAATTTGAGTAAGCAAAAGTAAAAGCATGAATGTCCTGAACATGCTGAATGTTTTTGATTGTATATATTTGAAAAATTCCCATTCATTATCAATGGGGCTGAAAAATCGCATCAATTGTTTAAAAGTGTAGAAATACTAAAAGTAAAGCAGGAATGACCTAAATGAGTCGAACGTTTGATACCAAAATTGCAGAAATCGCTGAAAGTGTGATTGAGATTTTACCATTAAAAACATGGAAGAATAAATGAGGAATAAATAATAAGGAGAAACAGTGTAGTGTGAATGTTCACATTTATAGCATTCACACTATAACAGAATAAAATCTGAAACAAAAGGATTACGAGATCTTAGACTTTACAAGAATCTATTTGGCTCCTCCCCTACTTGGAACGCTCCTCCCTAATCTCCGGTTCCAACGTCCTTCAGGGTCACCTTCAAACATTCACCCAACCAGGCTGAAGACGTCACACCTTCAGGTTTGGACATGGAGGTCACCTCTCTGAGCCTGTCTCTCCTCTGAAGTCAGAGTGAACCAACCGGAGGCCGTCACTGAGCTCAAAGCTCCACACGACGCTGAACTTCATGAGAATCTTTGACTGGTTTTCATGGTGGAACTCGTCTCTGTGTGTCACTGTTGTCACGGCAACGATTGTATTTCCTCCAACTTGTGACGTTTCAGAGCAAAGGAATAATCAGCTTCCAAACAAATATTAATTTCTCATATTTAGAACGCTAAAGCATGAAGGGAGGGTCCGCCCCCCCCCTCCTGAAGCAGCAGTGAAAGCTGAATGTTAACAAGAACATTTGCATCTGCTGTGGTTTTCCTGCTGAGGACATTCTTGGCGTTGGTCTCCGCTTTCCTTTCTCTGGCAGGTGAGCGGATTTCTCCGCCCGCCGCCGCTGCACGTCTGTGTTGTTGTTTCAGCTTCGTGTTTGTTTGGAAGACTCACCAAACCCGGAGACAGCGGGGTCAGAGCCAGCAGCTTCTTGTACTGCTCGAAGGTGAAGAACTGCAGGAGAAACATCAGATGAATCAGCATTTCCTTCCTCACACTTTTACAGACAGAGGACTCCAAGGCGGGTCCTTCTTCGTCACCCTCACACGGTTCCCCTGGTTCGTTTATCTCATTTCATTTGCTGCCATTCTCCGCTCCAGAAAAGCTGTGCTCACCGCGAGGTGATTAGCTTCCTTTTAAAGTTCACTCAGCATCTCACTGCCAAACAGCTTCATGCCAAGCATGGAGCTCCCTCTGCCCCCTCCCTGCATGGAAGACGGGGAGAAGACGGGGCTCCCGGGACGTCAGAGGAGCTGCAGCCTGAGCGATTCACATGGCAGAGGGCCATGCTGTAACCTGATCCGGAGCGTCGCAGGACGTCCTCTGATGCTGTTCAGCTTTTTAAAGGCAGGCGTGAACATCCTTTACCTTGACTGCTCGCTTTGGAGTCTCAGCCAAAATCGGGGGCAGGATTCCCTTGTAGAAGCCAAACAATCTGGAGACATAAAAGAAAACGGATCAGGTTTGGCTTCACGTGTCTAGAGGACAAGAAAAGTCAATCAACCCAGAGAAGTTTTCAGACAAAACTTTGTTTTTCTTCAGAACCTGAGAAAACTCTGCAGCAGTTTGGAAGGAAACCTGGAAAAAAGACAGCCTCTTCTGGCTGCACTAATCCTATTAACATATGAAAATATCTGAGCAGTATGAAGTCATAACATTAGAGAGGCACATTCCCAAACAAGACCCTGCTTATTTAAGGGAAACATGGCTGCTCCTCCTGTGGAAGCAGCTGGAACCAGCAGGAATGCTGATAAATCCCCCCCCCACCAAATCATCTGGTTTGGTTTGCTTTCACACGTGGCGCTCTAAGAAGAACTGAAGACTGAGGTGAACAAAACCACGCAGGAAACTGCTGCAGTTCGGACAGCTCCTCATTAGGGGGCGCTATTGCCTGAGATGATCTCCAACAGGACAGAATTCAAGGGGAAGAAAAGCAGCTGGTCTGTGGGGAGCCCTTCTGTACTAATGCTGAAGTGAACCGTACCAGAGTCATCTGTATTCACACTGAAGTGAACCGTACCAGAGTCATCTGGGTCCACACTGAAGTGAACCGTACCAGAGTTCATCTGGGTTCACACTGAAGTGAACCGTACCAGAGTCATCTGTATTCACACTGAAGTGAACCGTACCAGAGTCATCTGTATTCACACTGAAGTGAACCGTACCAGAGTTCATCTGCATTCACACTGAAGTGAACCGTACCAGAGTCATCTGCATTCACACTGAAGTGAACCGTACCAGAGTCATCTGTATTCACACTGAAGTGAACCGTACCAGAGTTCATCTGGATCCACACTGAAGTGAACCGTACCAGAGTCATCTGTGTTCACACTGAAGTGAACCGTACCAGAGTCATCTGCATTCACACTGAAGTGAACCGTACCAGACTCATCTGTATTCACACTGAAGTGAACCGTACCAGAGTTCATCTGCGTTCACACTGAAGTGAACCGTACCAGAGTCATCTGCATTCACACTGAAGTGAACCGTACCAGAGTTCATCTGCGTTCACACTGAAGTGAACCGTACCAGAGTCATCTGCGTTCACACTGAAGTGAACCGTACCAGAGTCATCTGCGTTCACACTGAAGTGAACCGTACCAGAGTCATCTGCGTTCACACTGAAGTGAACCGTACCAGAGTCATCTGCGTTCACACTGAAGTGAACCGTACCAGAGTCATCTGCGTTCACACTGAAGTGAACCGTACCAGAGTCATCTGCGTTCACACTGAAGTGAACCGTACCAGAGTCATCTGCGTTCACACTGAAGTGAACCGTACCAGAGTCATCTGCGTTCACACTGAAGTGAACCGTACCAGAGTCATCTGCGTTCACACTGAAGTGAACCGTACCAGAGTCATCTGCGTTCACACTGAAGTGAACCGTACCAGAGTCATCTGCGTTCACACTGAAGTGAACCGTACCAGAGTCATCTGCGTTCACACTGAAGTGAACCGTACCAGAGTCATCTGCGTTCACACTGAAGTGAACCGTACCAGAGTCATCTGCGTTCACACTGAAGTGAACCGTACCAGAGTCATCTGCATTCACACTGAAGTGAACCGTACCAGAGTCATCTGTATTCACACTGAAGTGAACCGTACCAGAGTTCATCTGGGTCCACACTGAAGTGAACCGTACCAGAGTCATCTGCGTTCACACTGAAGTGAACCGTACCAGAGTTATCTGCGTTCACACTGAAGTGAACCGTACCAGAGTTCATCTGCGTTCACACTGAAGTGAACCGTACCAGAGTCATCTGCGTTCACACTGAAGTGAACCGTACCAGA
Organism: Oryzias melastigma; assembly: GCF_002922805.2. Taxonomy (NCBI): domain Eukaryota; kingdom Metazoa; phylum Chordata; class Actinopteri; order Beloniformes; family Adrianichthyidae; genus Oryzias; species Oryzias melastigma. The sequence goes on along the minus strand of NC_050533.1, from coordinate 438,100 downwards.
GTTCATCTGGGTTCACACTGAAGTGAACCGTACCAGAGTCATCTGCATTCACACTGAAGTGAACCGTACCAGAGTCATCTGTATTCACACTGAAGTGAACCGTACCAGAGTTCATCTGGGTCCACACTGAAGTGAACCGTACCAGAGTCATCTGTATTCACACTGAAGTGAACCGTACCAGAGTTCATCTGCATTCACACTGAAGTGAACCGTACCAGAGTCATCTGTATTCACACTGAAGTGAACCGTACCAGAGTTCATCTGTATTCACACTGAAGTGAACCGTACCAGAGTCATCTGGGTTCACACTGAAGTGAACCGTACCAGAGTCATCTGCGTTCACACTGAAGTGAAACGTACCAGAGTCATCTGTATTCACCCTGAAGTGAACCGTACCAGAGTCATCTGCGTTCACACTGAAGTGAACCGTACCAGAGTCATCTGTATTCACACTGAAGTGAACCGTACCAGAGTCATCTGTGTTCACACTGAAGTGAACCGTACAAGAGTCATCTGCGTTCACACTGAAGTGAACCGTACCAGAGTCATCTGGATCCACACTGAAGTGAACCGTACCAGAGTTCATCTGCGTTCACACTGAAGTGAACCGTACCAGAGTCATCTGTATTCATCCTGAAGGGAACCGTACCAGAGTTCATCTGTATTCACACTGAAGTGAACCGTACCAGAGTCATCTGCATTCACACTGATATAAACCGTACCAGAGTTCATCTGTATTCACACTGAAGTGAACCGTACCAGAGTCATCTGCATTCACACTGAAGTGAACCGTACCAGTTGTACAGCTTTGTTGAATACTTTTCAGTGAATCTAATATTTATCTTTCTTTATGAATCGTTAAAGATAGTCAGTTATTCGTCAAACTCCTGCAGCTTTTTAAATAGTTTAGTTGAAGGAGTCAAACTGATGTTATATAAGATCATGTAATTCATTTGTATCCTGATTATTTTGCTCCTTTTAGAATTATTCAGCCAGATTTAAACATTTTCTTTCATTTTAGTTAAGCTTTTTAAATTGAGAATTATTGTGCTGTAGTTTTGGATTTCCTTTAGCTATTTTAGTACTCAGCTTTTAATCTGCATTTTCAGCATGATTAGATTTTTTTTACAATTCAATTAAAGCAGAGAAAAAGACTCCACAGTGTTTTCAATGTGGGTTCAGGTCCGGTTTGTTCCCTCTCTGCCTGAGTTCTGTCTGTAAGATGGAATCTAAACCAGTTAGAATTCATTTCTCTGTCTGGGTCATGAAGTACGTTTGGGAAGATGGGCATTGGAGCGAATTGTGTTGAAGGAACGTCTCCGGTCAAGAAAACAACAGCCCACACAGCCCCCTGAGGTCGAGAAGATATTTAACACACAACTTCTCAAAGTGTGTCTGCACCTTGGCGGCCATCTTGACTCCACTTCTTGTGTAACGTGATCTCTTTAAATTTTGAAAGACGCAGAAATAGATGTTTCTCCTCACGCAGACCCAAATCTATACTGATGATTTCACCTCCACGGAGCAAAGCGGCTCTTTGGCGTCTTCACGTTTCATTCTGCTTCTGCAGATGTTGAAATGTAACTGTAGTGGTTTTCTGACCCGTCAGCTCTTCACACAGCAGAGTTGCTCCCTCAGCTGAGGTCTGTGATGTTTGTGTCTGAGCAGCTGCAAAGCTTCACGTCTGAACTTTGACAAACTGTTTCCTTGATTTATAAACTTTCTCATATTTCCCCAACGATCAAAAAGAAGTGAAGTCGTGGTGTTGTTCTGGGCTCCCAGGTACCATCAACCCTCCACCACCGTGCTTCACAGTGGTAGAAAGCACCTGAACACCTGCGCCGTCTCTAAGCTCACCAAAGGTAAAACGCTGATCAGAACTTCCAGGTTCTGAAGGATCTTCAGCTTTTTCTCAAATCAGATCAGCACTGAGCGGGATCCACCAGAGAGCTTCAGGAGAACAGCAGCTAGCTAAGAGCTGCCACCAAAACTACCTAAAGAAAACAAACAAACAAACAAATCCCACAAACTAAGACTACCAGGATCCAAACTAAAATAACAAAACCCAGCAGGGTAAGACTGCTGAGGACAGAGAGGGAAAAAGAGCAAAACAAACAAGGACCACTCAAAGTAAAACCCAAATGCTACAGCTCCTCCTGCCCACCTCCTCCTGCTCTGCTCCTCCTGCCCACCTCCTCCTGCCCTGCTCCTCCTGCCAACGTCCTCCCGCTCTGCTCCTCCTGCCCTGCACCTCCAGCCCACCTCCTCCTGCTCTGCTCCTCCTGCCCTGCACCTCCTGTCCTGCACCTCCTCAGAACCCAGAAGTCTGTCTGTGGTCACCACGGGCAGAACCAGTCCTTCACCGGAGGAGTCTCACTGATGGCCGATTGTTTCCACCTGGTCCAGTTCACAGAAACATGTGAGACTGATCATAAGTGCTGACTCCTGATTGGACGGTTGGATCACACATTAGTCTGATTGGTTTGGAGGAACATGGAGTTCTTCCTTTTACTTTTTGTGGGGAACAGTTTTTAAAAACTCTAAAGGATCCTGAAAACTTTCAGCCAATTGTTCAGAGTTCTGTTGCATTTTTATCTGTCGGCTCCAGAACTGAATTCAAAACGGACCAAAGGTTTAATGTCACAGCTGCTTAGATCCTCCAACAGGATTAATCCAGGCCTCTGTGAACAACCACAACACAGAAGGGTTCATTTTGCTCATGACTTTTATTTTGAAAATACTTGAGCGATTGTTAAAGTCCTACGTCAGCACAGATGATGTTTGTGATCTTTACATTGTTTTCTAGAATAAAAATAATCCTAACCTCACATGCACTGCTGCGCACGTGAATAAAGTCCTTTAGGATGAAAAAGAAAACAACTTTTTGGTTTGTAGGTTATTGAAACCCTTATTTTGAAGGGCATCAGAGTCCTGCCTGTCACAGAAACTTCTCATCAAAGCGGCTCTTCATGCTCTTCCACAGGAGAATCCCTAACCTGCATCACAGGTGAAGACCCCCGCTGCAGGTCATGTGATCAGCTGCCGCTCTGAAACGTCTTTCCAGAAGCGAAGGTCAGGAGGCGGAGCCACGACATGCGCTCAGCAGGAAACCAGATCAAACCCTGATAATGAGAGGTTTTCAGGAAGCAGCTAAAAAAAGACGCGGCTGCCGGCGTCCTAAAGCATCTCCAACCACAAACGCGGCGCCCGCTCTGCAGGTACGGCAGCAGGATTTAGGAGGCCTCACAGAATGAAGCACCGGTCACTTCAAAGCAGCCGGACTTTATAATTTCAGTCACTTTGGCGGCTCGCCAGCCATGATTGAAGGCAAACGAGCAGCCAGCTAAAATAAAAAAGTTCCTCATGTCCAGATATGCTTCCACTAAAGAGCGGCTGCATCTGGACAGGAAGTCCTCGCTGCTCGTGTACATTATTTCTTTAGAAGTCGACGTTCATGTTGGAGCAGAAACTTCACAGAAAATGGTAAAAACTCCTAGATCGGAGCACATCGGAGCGGATCAGAGTGGATCAGAGCGGATCAGAGTGGATCAGAGCG
>NC_050533.1:422992-432279 GCF_002922805.2 Oryzias melastigma | reverse complement strand
CCTGATTATTTTGCTCCTTTTAGAATTATTCAGCCAGATTTAAACATTTTCTTTCATTTTAGTTAAGCTTTTTAAATTGAGAATTATTGTGCTGTAGTTTTGGATTTCCTTTAGCTATTTTAGTACTCAGCTTTTAACCTGCATTTTCAGCATGATTAGATTTTTTTTACAATTCAATTAAAGCAGAGAAAAAGACTCCACAGTGTTTTCAATGTGGGTTCAGGTCCGGTTTGTTCCCTCTCTGCCTGAGTTCTGTCTGTAAGATGGAATCTAAACCAGTTAGAATTCATTTCTCTGTCTGGGTCATGAAGTACGTTTGGGAAGATGGGCATTGGAGCGAATTGTGTTGAAGGAACGTCTCCGGTCAAGAAAACAACAGCCCACACAGCCCCCTTAGGTCGAGAAGATATTTAACACACAACTTCTCAAAGTGTGTCTGCACCTTGGCGGCCATCTTGACTCCACTTCTTGTGTAACGTGACCTCTTTAAATTTTGAAAGACGCAGAAATAGATGTTTCTCCTCACGCAGACCCAAATCTATACTGATGATTTCACCTCCACGGAGCAAATCAGCTCTTTGGCGTCTTCACGTTTCATTCTGCTTCTGCAGATGTTGAAATGTAACTGCAGTGGTTTTCTGACCCGTCAGCTCTTCACACAGCAGAGCTGCTCCCTCAGCTGAGGTCTGTGATGTTTGTGTCTGAGCAGCTGCAAAGCTTCACGTCTGAACTTTGACAAACTGTTTCCTTGATTTATAAACTTTCTCATATTTCCCCAACGATCAAAAAGAAGTGAAGTCGTGGTGTTGTTCTGGGCTCCCAGGTACCATCAACCCTCCACCCCCGTGCTTCACAGTGGTAGAAAGCACCTGAACACCTGCGCCGTCTCTAAGCTCACCAAAGGTAAAACGCTGATCAGAACTTCCAGGTTCTGAAGGATCTTCAGCTTTTTCTCAAATCAGATCAGCACTGAGCGGGATCCACCGGAGAGCTTCAGGAGAACAGCAGCCAGCTAAGAGCTGCCACCAAAACTACCTAAAGAAAACAAACAAACAAATCCCACAAACTAAGACTACCAGGATCCAAACTAAAATAACAAAACCCAGCAGGGTAAGACTGCTGAGGACAGAGAGGGAAAAAGAGCAAAACAAACAAGGACCACTCAAAGTAAAACCCAAATGCTACAAATCCTCCTGCCCACCTCCTCCTGCTCTGCTCCTCCTGCCCACCTCCTCCTGCTCAGCTCCTCCTGCCCACCTCCTCCTGCTCTGCTCCTCCTGCCCACCTCCTCCTGCTCAGCTCCTCCTGCCCACGTCCTCCTGCTCTGCTCCTCCTGCCCACGTCCTCCTGCTCTGCTCCTCCTGCCCACGTCCTCCTGCCCTGCACCTCCTCCTGCCCACGACCTCCTGCCAACGTCCTCCTGCCCACCTCCTCCTGCCCACCTCCTCCTCCCCACCTCCTCCTGCTCACCTCCTCCTGCCCTGCTCCTCCTGCCCACCTCCTCCTGCTCTGCTCCTCCTGCCCACCTCCTCCTGCCCACCTCCTCCTCCCCACCTCCTCCTGCCAACGTCCTCCCGCTCTGCTCCTCCTGCCCTGCACCTCCTGCCCACCTCCTCCTGCTCTGCTCCTCCTGCCCTGCACCTCCTGCCCTGCACCTCCTCAGAACCCAGAAGTCTGTCTGTGGTCACCACGGGCAGAACCAGTCCTTCACCGGAGGAGTCTCACTGATGGCCGATTGTTTCCACCTGGTCCAGTTCACAGAAACATGTGAGACTGATCATAAGTGCTGACTCCTGATTGGACGGTTGGATCACACATTAGTCTGATTGGTTTGGAGGAACATGGAGTTCTTCCTTTTACTTTTTGTGGGGAACAGTTTTTAAAAACTCTAAAGGATCCTGAAAACTTTCAGCCAATTGTTCAGAGTTCTGTTGCATTTTTATCTGTCGGCTCCAGAACTGAATTCAAAACGGACCAAAGGTTTAATGTCACAGCTGCTTAGATCCTCCAACAGGATTAATCCAGGCCTCTGTGAACAACCACAACACAGAAGGGTTCATTTTGCTCATGACTTTTATTTGGGCGACAGTGGCTCAGGTGGGCGACAGTGGCTCAGGTGGTAGAGCGGGTCGGCCAATGATCGAAGGATCGGCGGTTCGATTCCGGCTCCCACCAGCCAAGTGTCGTTGTGTCCTTGGGCAAGACACTTAACCCTACTTGCCTCCAGTGTGGCTCCACTGGTGTGTGAATGTGTATGAATGTTCCGGTGATGGTCAGAGGGGCCGTAGGCGCGTACTGGCAGCCACGCCTCTGTCAGCCTGCCCCAGGGCAGCTGTGGCTACAGTAGTAGCTTACCGTCACCAAGTATGAATGAGGTGTGAATGAATAATGGATACACAATGTAAGCGCTTTGAGTGTCCTGAAAAGCGCAGATAAATCTAATCCATTATTATTATTATTATTATTTTGAAAATACTTGAGCGATTGTTGAAGTCCTACGTCAGCACAGATGATGTTTGTGATCTTTACATTGTTTTCTAGAATAAAAATAATCCTAACCTCACATGCACTGCTGTGCACGTGAATAAAGTCCTTTAGGATGAAAAAGAAAACAACTTTTTGGTTTGTAGGTTATTGAAACCCTTATTTTGAAGGGCATCACAGTCTTTCCTGTCACAGAAACTTCTCATCAAAGCGGCTCTTCATGCTCTTCCACAGGAGAATCCCTAACCTGCATCACAGGTGAAGACCCCCGCTGCAGGTCATGTGATCAGCTGCCGCTCTGAAACGTCTTTCCAGAAGCGAAGGTCAGGAGGCGGAGCCACGACATGCGCTCAGCAGGAAACCAGATCAAACCCTGATAATGAGAGGTTTTCAGGAAGCAGCTAAAAAAAGACGCGGCCGCCGGCGTCCTAAAGCATCTCCAACCACAATCGCGGCGCCCGCTCTGCAGGTACGGCAGCAGGATTTAGGAGGCCTCACAGAATGAAGCACCGGTCACTTCAAAGCAGCCGGACTTTATAATTTCAGTCACTTTGGCGGCTCGCCAGCCATGATTGAAGGCAAACGAGCAGCCAGCTAAAATAAAAAAGTTCCTCATGTCCAGATATACTTCCACGAAAGAGCGGCTGCATCTGGACAGGAAGTCCTCGCTGCTCTTGTACATTATTTCTTTAGAAGTCGACGTTCATGTTGGAGCAGAAACTTCACAGAAAATGGTAAAAACTCCTAGATCGGAGCGGATCAGAGTGGATCAGAGTGGATCATAGTGGATCAGAGTGGATCAGAGTGGATCAGAGTGGATCAGAGCAGATCAGAGCGGATCAGAGTGGATCAGAGCGGATCAGAGTGGATCAGAGCAGATAAGAGTGGATCAGAGCGGATCAGAGCGGATAAGAGTGGATCAGAGCGGATCAGAGCGGATCAGAGTGGATCAGAGTGGATCAGAGCGGATCAGAGTGGTTCAGAGCGGATCAGAGTGGATCAGAGCAGATCAGAGTGGATCAGAGTGGATCAGAGGGGATCAGAGTGGATCAGAGCAGATCAGAGTGGATCAGAGCGGATCAGAGTGGATCAGAGCAGATCAGATCAGAGCAGATCAGAGCGGATCAGATCAGAGCAGAGCAGATCAGATCAGAGTAGAGCGGATCAGATCAGAGCAGATCAGAGCGGATCAGATCAGATCAGAGTGGGGCGGATTGGATCACATCAGAGCAGATCGGAGCAGATCAGAGCAGATCAGATCAGAGCAGATCAGAGCGGATCAGATCAGATAAGAGCGTAGTGGATCAGAGCAGATCAGAGCAGAGCAGAGCAGATCGGATCACTTCAGATCAGATCGGACTGGAGCATATCAGATCAGATCAGAGCTTTTCCGATGTTGGTTTTCTGATTCCCGACTTGTAGAACGCTCCTCCTCACCCCCCCCGACTCTGCCTTCAACCCCAGAGAGGATAAGTCATTAGTCTTTGTGAAAATGACAAACTGTCAGCACCCCCCTCCCCCCTTCCCTCTTCAATTGTTGTTTTAAGGTGTTTGCCTGGAAGTCCAACCAGAAAAACTGGTTCTGATCTTTAAACAGCCTCCAAACACCTGGGGGGGGGGGGGGGGGGGCTGCTTCCAGTCCACAGACACCCGTTAAGGAGAAATTGAAGACGAAGGCAAGAACCGAGTGGAAGCATCAACATTGATTGTTGACGCTGCTTTTATGGAAACAAGAGTTTTTTTTCCAGAGCTGTCAGACGTTTTCACGCTCACTTCCTTGTTTGTGTGGAGACGGAGGATTTCCATTGGCCCACATTTACCTCCATGGAAAGTTGCCAATTCAGTAGTTATTCATAGCAAAGTGTCCAGGATGCAACCCCAGTGCATTCTGGGTATTCCACTCATTTCTGCATCTTTCCATCTGAACTGAAACGATGTTTTGGAATCGATGTTACAGTTATGAAAATGACTAAAACACGTCAACCTTTAATGACGCCTCCTGAGGCTCCTCCCACTTCACTGAGAACCTGATTAAACACAACATCAGCAGAAGGTGACCCCTCCCCCCCCCGGAGATATGACCCCATGACTCAATTCAATTAAATTTGATGTATATAGTTCAACATAACAAAACGATTCCCTTATTGGGCTTCATGTCATACAGAAGCAGAAGGTCATAAAATATAAACAATAGCTAATTAATAAACTGAATTAAACTGGTTATCCCTGTCCTTAGACCCTCCTTGCTGGTGAGGAAAAACTCCTAAAAAACCGGATTCAGGAAAAAGAAGAAACCTCAGGATGTCCACATGAGGGAGAGATCCCCTCAGGACGGACGGGAGATTCACCAGGACGGTTGAAGAGGAATTAACTTATCTAACTCTACAAGTACGTATCTGAATAGAGTTCAGCCAGATAGGACTGGGGACAGGTGGGGGGGTCCACGGCAAGACGAGCCAGAGGCGAGGTCCACTTTCAAGACAAGCCAGAGGCGAGATCCACGCCAAGACAAGCCAGAGGCAAGGTCCACGGTCAAGAGGAGGTCCACTCGAAGACGAGCCATAGGCGAGGTCCACACCAATACGAGCCATAGGCGAGGTCCACTCCAAGACGAGCCAAAGGCGAGGTCCACACCAATACGAGCCATAGGCGAGGTCCACTCCAAGACGAGCCAAAGGCGAGGTCCACACCAAGATGAGCCAGAGGCGAGGTCCACGCCAAGACAAGCCAGAGGCAAGGTCCACGGTCAAGAGGGGGTTCACTCCAAGACGAGCCATAGGCGAGGTCCACTCCAAGACGAGCCAAAGGCGAGGTCCACACCAAGACGAGCGAGAGGAGAAGTCCACACCAAGATGAGCCAGAGGCGAGGTCCACTCCAAGACGAGCCAGAGGCGAGGTCCACGGTCAAGAACAGGAGCACAGACGATCCTCCAGGAATCTCTCCCAATCAGAGGTTTGGTATGAATGATGTTTGAAAAAAAGAAATTTTTTCTGCATAAATGAACCCAGAAAGAGGAGAACACAGACCTCCTCCTGCAAACCTCCTCCTCCTCATCAACTCCCCCCTGACCCCCACTCCCTAACCTTCACCTCCTGATATCCTCCTCATGATCTCCTTCTTCTAACCACCTGAACTCTTTCTCTTAACCTCCTCTTCCCGAACCTCCTCCTGACCTTCTCCTGTTGGCCTCCTTCTTCTAACCTCCTCCTCCTGATCTCCTCCTAACTTGCTCCTCCAGCGAGGTTTCAGCCTAAAGATTGTTGAATGAAATGACATAAACTCCACTCCAGCTGATGTTCGTCGTTTTTCGTTTTACTTTATTGTGTTACAAACTTCAAACTTTACTTTAACCCATAAAGACTCTTCTCCATAAAATGATGTTCTGTGGAGACTCCCACGAACCGAGCTGAGATGTTCCTGCTGCTCTGATGTCACTGTGGGTTCTGTTGGGTTCAAGGTGAACACGTTTCCACCTTTGTTCAGGTCAATCAGCAGCTTAAGGGGAAACCTGCTTCAGATCCGAACAGTTTCATGTTTTCTTCTTTGATTTGTGAAGTTTCCTCTGTGAGGAACCAAACACCCAGACCTGTGTTTTCTTAACGCTCGTTTTACCATCAGGGATTTTAGAAAATGATCATCATCTTCTCTCATTAATGGGATGTTATTCAGCTTTGAGTGAAACCTCCTGCAGGAGCTCAGAGTTCTGTAGAAACACGGTTCTGATTCTGTCTGAACGGCTCCTTCAGACGCAGCAGCTTCTGTTGGGAAATGTTCAAACTAAAAACCCGTCAGTGATTCCCCCGCGGCGAGCAAAGGACGGCGCAGTCATTTGGCGGTGAGTAAACACAGATATCCATGTACCTTTGTTGGCTCTGTCACCTGATGACAAATGTTTTCATATTTGCTGACGGCTGACTTTCACTGGAGGAAGGAGGATCTTCTCTGGAAGTTTCTCTCCTCCAGGTCTGTTCAGTGGAAATACGAGCCAGCAGCAACAATATTTACACTCGCCCCGAATCAAGGAGATCATCTCTGCCGCCCCGCAGCGAGTGTTGCCACAACAGAGCCGATGCTGCTGCTCCTGCAGAGTCACCCCACGCCGTCCTCCATCGACGGATTCAGCTTCCTGCCTCTGCCTGAGGACAGACTTTGTTCATCAGCTTCTCGGGATTCTTTTGAAAAGTCCGGAACTTTTCTATTTAAGTTCTTAATCGTATCGTTGGGCATGTTTTACGACTGTAAACCATCATCTCATGAGGTTTGCTCACTGAAAGGATGGAGGTGAAACAGGGAATGTGAGTCCGGAGGTTCCCTTGTCAGGAAGACTGCTGGTACGGAGGCAAGCCTCCAGGTCTGAGGAGGGATGCTAATGCCAGGCGGAAGCAAACCCTCAACCTGCTCTCAGCAGTAGGCCAAAGGGCTCTGGAAGACAAGAACAACTTTTTCTTTTGTAGAGTTACAGCAGTCTTCCTCCTGCATCATACGATCTTCATCATGTACACAGCACTCTTCTTCCTCCTGCATCATACGATCTTCATCATGTACACAGAACTCTTCTTCCTCCTGCATCAGTCTTCATCATGTACACAGAACTCTTCTTCCTCCTGCATCATACGATCTTCATCATGTACACAGAACTCTTCTTCCTCCTGCATCATACGATCTTCATCATGTACACAGAACTCTTCTTCCTCCTGCAGTGACTGTTCCGGCCTTCATCCGTTCTTGTCAACACCAGCCGGAGCTTTTCCCTGAGGACGGCCTCGAGCGCCACCAGGGCATCAAGCCTGACCCTTAATGACCGGTTTAACCTTTCAAATGGATGCTCGGCGCGGTTCGAGTAAACAGGCGGTTCCAGGCCTCTCCCTCGGCGCTCTTTGCCCATGCAAATGGTGGCCACAGATTTCCCGGGTGTGGTCAGGCTGGAGAGCCGCTGGGTGATGAGGAAGCAGTGAAATTTGTTACAGAACAAATATGGCCTCCACTGAGTGACCGTCATTTGAATCCTGATTTGATTGCAGATGTAAAGTACACACTCAGTCCCTTTTTGTCTCCCCTAAACAAATGAGCGTCCGACGTGATGCGGGGGGGGGCCACATGGACGCCGCCCGTGCACGGCTTTGTGATTGTTTGAAGCAGGGTGTGGAATTTGGTTTTTCATTTTCATAAACCTTTCCTATTTTAACAGCCTCCATCCATCTGGACAGGAGCGTGTCAGTGACAGCCCGGCCAATCAAAAAGAGCCGCCAGGAATCCAGACAAAAGAGGCGTAAACACACGGTGACGGACCATTTGCCTTCTTTAGAGCCGGCTCAGCCGTGCAGGAAACGCCAGGCGGCGTGGGGAACAGCCGACATGTAAACAGCAGGTTTGCCTCGTCTGCAAATGTTTTCACTTTCTCTCGCCGTGCTGTCACCTGGACGCCGTGAGCGGCGGGAAGCGCTCAGCAGAATCACAGCGCCGGTTCACACAAGAGAAACAGGAAGTGACGATTTCAGACGGGAATCCCTGTGGTGGAGAATCATGAGCTCTGGATGAGCAGAACAGAACGGTTCTGGTCCAAACGCTGATCAGAAGCTCAGGAAGGAACCGGCTCCAGAGAGTCTGCTGCTCCTGCTGCAGGTCCAGGCTGAGCGAAGGGCCTCCTCTAAAATCTGTTCCCTCCAGAACACGTGTTAGTCACGGCCCGGGGGCCGGATCCGGCCCTCCAGATCCTTTTATTTTATGGTTATTAATGACCCGATGTTATCTTGAGCTCATTTCTAACTTGTAGAATTTTGACAAAATATATTTTTATGGAGAGTAAAATATTGAAAGTTATTTAAGGTTTAAGTTGATTTATTCTGGAATAATATTCCTGCCTTTTGATTATTCATAATTATGCTAAAAAATTACAGTTTTAAAGTTTTAAACATTGGTATTCTTCTAGCTTTTTGGACTATTTTGACATTTACTAAGATTTTTTAGGCTAATTTTTCATTTAGCTGATATTTTAGCTGGCTATCAGCTTCAACATTTTGAGCGGTAAATTCAGCTTCCAGTATTCACACTATCATTATCTCAGGTAATGCTGTATATCTAGTTCATAATTATGTGAATAAGTTACTGTTTTAAGGTTTAAAAATGTAGTTTAGAGTGTTCAGTAAATGTTTATCCCGTTCGTTTGACCCCCCCGCTCCAGATGGAATCTGGTCGCTGTGTTTGAGTCTGGATGTTTTGGAACCTGAAACCGCCGTTTCATGAAACGCTTCGCTCGTTTCCGTCCGTCTTCGGCCGTAAACGCATAAACTCTGCACAGCTGGTGGTTTTCCGGGTTCTTCTTCTCTCACATTCAGCCTCAAAGCCGGCTAAACGCTGCCATCAGCTCGCTCAGTGTTTATTTTTAATAATAATTCTACAACAGCGGGCCTCACATTATATAGATGAATTATAACCAAACGGTTCCGCTCGGAGCCAGCAGTGGGAAGTGATTGAAACGGAGAGGCTCTTCCAGCTGCGTGAACACGCTGTCCACTCGTCAAACCCTGAAGGTGTGTTTGGTGCAGAGGTGTTAGATATCCGTGCGCGGCCTGCCGCTGCAGCACGAGCACGTGAGGCGCCGTCACTAACTGCCCTGGCAGCACATCGACTTTATATCGGCAGTAAAGCTGTCGACTCGCCGTAAACAGAGAAGTGGCAGCACTTTCTCCTCCACCTGCACTGTCTCACAGATCTGTCAGGGGGGCACCTCCTCCTCCTCCTCCTCCTGATCCTTCTTCTCCACCTCCTCCTGCTCCTCCTCCTCATCCTCCTTCTCCACCTC
>NC_050533.1:418361-422717 GCF_002922805.2 Oryzias melastigma | reverse complement strand
CCTCCTGATAATGAAGCCATTTAGACTCACAGATATTTATATCAAGTCTAAAGTGTTGAGCTTTGTCTAACTGTTACCATGGTAACCCCAAACTGTCTGGATTTCTGTTCGACTCTGACGCTGCGTTCAGCTTGGATTTAACTCGTTTTTGAAGCTGCTGATGAGTTTGTGAACATGCCGCAGCAAAGATTGATGTGCAGCTGGTGGAACCGCAGCTCCAGAGAACGTACCCTTCTGTCCGCAGAACGGTCCGGAAGCAGTCGGAGAGGCTCCGGTAGCTGCCGGGGTCGCCGGCTCCTCGCTGGATCTGAAACCTGCAGCGACACGGGGGTTTGGGGTCAGTTTGCTCTCATTACCAGCAGCTCCTCAAAGCGCTCCGACATGTTTGACTGTGAAGAAGTTTGATGTTATCATTAATGAGCTCATTTCCGCCCTCTGCCTTTCATCTGGCCTCGCTCCCACTCTGCAAAGATGAGAGGCTCCTCACGCCGGGTCCCCTCAGTGCACGGGAGAACTCAAACATTTATTTAACCCAACCGATCCAATTAGCCACCCAACACCCCAGGACTGAGCTGCAGGCAGCAGGCCGCTCTGCAGCCACAGAGCCGGTTAGAACCGCTATTGGGTTACAGGGAAGGCCTTAATGTGCGGCAGGGACCGGAGGAGGCTGGTTGGGAGGCAAACGGGCCGGTACTGACCAGGACAGGCCAGTACATGACCCATGCAGGCCGGTACCTGACCAGTACAGGCCGGTACCTGACCCGTACAGGCCAGTACCTGACCCATACAGGCCGGTACCTGACCAGTACAGGCCGGTACCTGACCAGTACAGGCCGGTACCTGACCCGTACAGGCCAGTACCTGACCCGTACAGGCCGGTACCTGACCAGTACAGGCCGGTACCTGACCAGTACAGGCCGGTACCTGACCCGTACAGGCCAGTACCTGACCAGTACAGGCCAGTACCTGACCCATACAGGCCGGTACCTGACCAGTACAGGCCGGTACCTGACCCGTACAGGCTGGTACCTGACCAGTACAGGCCGGTACCTGACCAGTACAGGCCGGTACCTGACCAGTACAGGCCGGTACCTGACCCGTACAGGCCAGTACCTGACCAGTACAGGCCGGTACCTGACCCGTACAGGCTGGTACTGACCAGGACAGGCCAGTACCTGACCCATACAGGCCGGTACCTGACCCATACAGGCCAGTACCTGACCAGTACAGGCCGGTACCTGACCAGTACAGGCCAGTACCTGACCCATACAGGCCGGTACTGACCCGTACAGGCCAGTACCTGACCCATACAGGCCGGTGCTGACCCATAGAGGCCGGTACTCACCCATAGAGAACGGTACTGACCCATACAGAACGGTACTGACCCATAGAGAACGGTACTGACCCATAGAGGCCGGTACTGATCCAAAGAGGCCGGTACTGACCATTACAGGCTTCTGATGGACAACACTTTTACATGAAAGGTCAAGTCTCAGGAAAACAAACAGTTTTTTCAGGAATAAAAGCAGTTTTAACATGTTGTTGTGTCTGTGATAAGTTGAAGACCCACTCGGAGGAAATGTAGAGAGAAGATTAAGATGAAAACGACATTTGATGTATTTATTTATTCAATCAGGTGAAGCAGGAGCAGATTAAAAAATGCAGTTTAAAAAGATTCTATTTGTGACATAGAAAAGGCACTGGGCGGAGCCACAAGCTCTCAGCTCCGCCCCATTCTGATGCAGACAAATAGATCCATGAAGATCTTTGTTTTCCTGGTCTGAGCTGGAATCTGGATCAGAACCGTATGTCTGGATAGCTCTGACATACAGAGTAAAAGGTGAAACATTGAATCAATTAAGAAAACATTTAAACATATTAGTTTTTGTTCAATTACAGCTTTAAGTTGAGTAAACCATCAACAGAAAGTTTAAATCTGATTAAAAAGAATCATTTTAAATGTGAAAAATACAGAACTGTTGTTAATTGATGCAATGTTTCACCTTTTACAGTGTATTTCTCACCGTTGTGTCTGGAGGTGTGAGGGCTGTAAGCTAGAGGGAGAGTGAAAACAGATGGATGACAGCACACTGAGGCGGGATTACTCCCCGCCAACAGCCCCGCCCATAACTCAGAGGTGAATTCCTGCTGAAGTCCTGCCGCTCTGCAGAAACTATGTCCTAGAAAACGACTGTTTCCAAGGGAACGCTTTGAAAACTTTTTTACGATCATTTTAAGAGTTTGAAAAAATTCTCTAACAAACGGGGAGTCGGAGTAAGAAGGTTAGAAGTAACGAGTCGGAGTGTCAGGTCGCAGGGTCAGCAGTAAGTCGTCCATACGGGTGCCTGATGGGGCCATAAAGGCTCCTGAGGTTTCAGTAGAAGCAGCTTTAGTGGGGTGAGCGGCCTTTCGTATCACCAACAGATTAACATCTTAGAGGGGCGTCCCTCCAATCCCACTGGTGGATTCCCAAACAGCTTGTAACCGCTTCTTGAAAAGCAGTTAAAACAGAGTAATAAATAGATGTCTGACACCGTATTAAAGAGCTGAGGAAAAGAAGGACTCAGAGGATGTTGATGGGAGCCACAGAGGGGGGGGGGGCAAAGACCCAGAAGATTTAAGACCGCTGGGGCTTGTAAACAAACTCCCATCAGGCTGTTAGAGTCCTGCCACGGCAGTCCATGGCGGTGGCGCCCTGTCCCCGCACTGCGCCCACCCCTTCAACTCAAACCGGCCCAGAAAGTTTGGTAGGTAAGGCCGCAGTCCGGTCCAGCCCCCTGACTCCGCGTGACCCCGAGGTCAGCTCATTTCCTTGTGGCCCTTCCCGACCTCGCCATAAAAGCCCAGGACCAAAGCGATCGGCCAGGGAGCGGGGTAGAAGACGTCAGGCCTCTGGGTCGGAGGATCCAGAGGGAAGGATCCTTCTGGTGGAGGGGGGACTCGCTTCTGTACAAACCCTCAGAGATGAAGAAGAAATCATTAGAGGGTGGGGGCAGCAGGTACTCCTGACCTTCTCCTTGGCGTCTCCAAAGACTAAACCAGAACCCCGGGTCAGAGCATTAGTGAACACAACCGTGGACCCCAAACGTGACGACCATCAAAACGGCTGACAGAAACCCGGACCCCGCCATCAGTGCGATCTGTCTCTATTTTGAGTTTTACTGGCCCAGAGCTTCAGGGTGAAGGCGAGGCCAGGTGATGCTTCAGCGAACAGGACGGGCACTGTGGAGTAAACGATCCTCCGTCCATCTGACCTGCACGCCTATAAAAACACAAACGCTCGGCATTCACCCAGGAGTCAGAAAGGTAAATTAGGGCCGTTGGCAGGCAGAACTCCACTCCTCACGTTTTATGGAAAGCAGGCCATGTTTTTGTGGCTGTAATGGGTTCAAACTTCTCACCGAAAGGTGAAGCGATCGGTACCGTGGAGGCAAAGCTTGTTAGTGATGCTGGAAAGAGGGAGGGCTTTTATGAAGAGACAGACGGGCCAGACCTTCCAAAGGCGGGTCAAGCTTTTCAGACAAGCTTTTAAAATGTGGAATATTCATTAAATGTGTGGAATTCCCTCATTAGCCTTCAAAGAAAGGAAATTTGGATGATGTATGCCATGCAAAAGTCAACGTGCTGTTTGTGCCAAAGTCTGTGGAGAAACGGTGACAAAACCTGATGTTTGATTCTTCATTAACAACTGTGATTTATGCCGGTAAATGTGGATTCTTTATTACAGAGTAAAGCAGCAAACGAACGTGTAACGAGAAATAAGAGGGGGACGGTTTTTCATTTGGGATTAAATGAATAAGAGTATCTAGCAGGAAGCAGGAAATCTATTTTTTACAGCCAGACTGTTAATTTTAATGAGCAGGATCATAAAGATGGTGGAAGTCCAGAGCATTGGTACATGAAGTTAAGAGCACGTTCTGGTCTAAATGATCCAGCATGGCGAACGCTCCTCATCACCACGTAGTTTCTAGAAATGAAATCGCTGCTTCTAATAAATACCACACAAGAAAACATGATTCATCCTCTGAGAAGGACGTCTGACTGTAAACCTGGAGGTTCCTGAAGACTAACGTATGAAGGAAATACGGGACACCCGACGACCGTAGAGGAGCCGCAGGAAGCTGGAACGGGAACGTCAGGAACGAGACATCAGAGTTATTGTTTCTGTCAGAACTGGGTCTGAACCCAGATGGGTTTCATTAAACACGAGATCTTCTTCCCGTCTAACTCCCCCCCATCCAGCAGGGGGCGGTATGCACTCCTCGCATTGGTTTACCATCAACAGTAAATGAAGGATTTGTGGCGTCTAGAATGAAGAGTTTAACCCTTAACGTTGAGGATGTTGCCAGAAACCCC
>NC_050533.1:418096-418321 GCF_002922805.2 Oryzias melastigma | reverse complement strand
CTCGTGATCTACGCCAATCAGCTGATTCTGTTGGTGAGCCGCTTTTCTCCGACGTTTATTACATAAACATTTTAGAAATGAAAATAATCAGAAGAATGGAGATAAGTTCTGATGTTAAAGAGTTAAAGTGTTTTCTTTTTTCTTCTACGTTTGTTTGTATTGGTAGATTTCAAGATTCAACTTCATCTTCCCCTAAAGGATGGATAGATGGATGGATGATGGATG
>NC_050533.1:417371-418080 GCF_002922805.2 Oryzias melastigma | reverse complement strand
ATGGATGGATGAGGGATGGATGGATGATGGATGGATGATGGATGGATGATGGATGGATGAATGGATGATGGATGGATGGAGGGATGGATGATGGATGGACAGATGGATGGATGAGGGATGGTCCGAATAACCATTCTTGTTCTGATATTTTTTCAACATTTTCTTGATAATCTTCATTTTTCACATTTTTTCTGTAGTTCAGGTCATAAACTGACCAATCAGATTCTCAATAAGAGCATGTCGCACCTGCGCCCCGCCCACCTGTAACTTTTGATTGAGGAAGTGGTGAGACTTTCCAACAAGCTCACTTCTGGTTGGTGGGAGTGGGTGCCATAGAAACGACGACTCAGCACGACTTGGACCAATCACAGCTTATTGACATCGTCTGGGGAAAAATGGCGACTGAATTGACTTAATTTTGTTGGAATCGAGGTAATGAATTTGAATGGGTGACATCACAGGTGCTTTGTCCATCTCTGTATACTGTCAATGGTGTGAGCGCAGCTTTTGATTCACCTGGAAGGAGAAGGAATTCTGATACATTAACAGAGACCATCGTTCTCAAGAGGACCAGAGGTCTCCTGTTGGTCCAGACCAGAGTTCAGGGGAACTTTGACACCTGCAGAACCAGGAGGACAAGAACTGGACCTGGATCAGATGAGGACTAGACCTGGATCAGATCAGAACTGGACCTGGATCAGATGAGGAC
>NC_050533.1:413872-417362 GCF_002922805.2 Oryzias melastigma | reverse complement strand
TGGATGATGGATGGATGATGGATGGATGGATGGATGGTGGATGGATGGTGGATGGATGGATGGATGAATGGATGATGGATGGATGATGGATGGATGGATGGATGAATGGATGATGGATGGATGATGGATGGATGGATGATGGATGGACAGATGGATGGATGAGGGATGGTCCGAATAACCATTCTTGTTCTGATATCTTTTCTACATTTTCTTGATAATCTTCATTTTTTCACATTTTTTCTGTAGTTCAGGTCATAAACTGACCAATCAGATTCTCAATAAGAGCATGTCGCACCTGCGCCCCCCCCACCTGTAACTTTTGATTGAGGAAGTGGTGAGACTTTCCAACAAGCTCACTTCTGGTTGGTGGGAGTGGTTGCCATAGAAACGACGACTCAGCACGACTTGGACCAATCACAGCTTATTGACATCGTCTGGGGAAAAATGGCGACTGAATTGACTTAATTTTGTTGGAATCGAGGTAAGGAATTTTAATGGGTGACATCACAGGTGCTTTGTCCATCTCTATATACTGTCAATGGTGTGAGCGCAGCTTTTGATTCACCTGGAAGGAGAAGGAATTCTGATACATTAACAGAGACCATCGTTCTCAAGAGGACCAGAGGTCTCCTGTTGGTCCAGACCAGAGTTCAGGGAAACTTTGACACCTGCAAAACCAGGAGGACAAGAACTGGACCTGGATCAGATGAGGACTAGACCTGGATCAGATCAGAACTGGACCTGGATCAGATGAGGACTAGACCTGGATCAGATGAGGAATAGATCTGGATCAGATCAGAACTGGACCTAGATCAGATCAGGAATAGATCTGGTTCAGGTCAGGACTGGACCAGGATCAGATCAGGAATAGATCTGGTTCAGGTCAGGACTAGACCTGGATCAGATCAGGACTAGACCTGGATCAGATCAGAACTAGACCAGGATCAGATCAGGAATAGATCTGGTTCAGGTCAGGACTAGACCTGGATCAGATCAGAACTAGACCAGGATCAGATCAGGAATAGATCTGGTTCAGGTCAGGACTGGACCAGGGTCAGATCAGGACTAGACCTGGTTCAGGTCAGGACTAGACCTGGATCGGATCAGGACTAGACCTGGATCAGATCAGAACCTGACCAGGATCAGATCAGGACCAGATCAAACAGCAGGATTGCCCCCATCTCCATCACAAAAGCAGCATTATTTAGCACAGACTCTCAGAGTGAAGAAGGAAGAAAACATTTTCAGGTTTTTCCTGACATGGATAAACCGACGTCTCGGATTTCCTATAAAGTGAAGTGGGGACAGTTTGAGTCCAGATGTGTGCTCATACAGCACCGGCCTCCTGACATGAGATCAGGCTGTTACAAGAGAAGAGCAGGAACAGAGCTGCATAAAACAGCGTGAACGACCGTCCAGAGCCAGAGCGTCACCGAGACTCAGATGGTTTCAGCATTACTAACGGGCTGATTGACAGACCGCTCAATAGGTTACTAAGCCGACGGACGTGAATGAACGAAACGGAAAAAATGAAGACGCTTACCGACAGCTCGACTTAGTGGTTGCATAACAGTGTGAACTTGAACCTCTGCCAAAGTATTTCACTGCAGAATGAAACCGTTTCAATGACGGTGAGATTACAGTGCATGAAAAAGTGGTATCGCAGGTAATACTATATATGTAGTTATTGAAGTTATTAGTATTATATTTACTGTGAAGATTTTGGAAATTAATAATTTAAAATTTGGTTGTGTGGCTTTCTGGAAAGCCATAAATCTTTAGGTTTAAGCTGTGATTGTTACACTGTTTCTGCTAGACCACAAACTGACCCCGACCCCCCAGCAGGGAGGAAAACAGTTCTGTGGCCCTCAAAAGAAAAGTTTGGGGGCCTCTGATTTAAAGCCTGTACTACCACCTTAATGGACACCGTGAAAATGGATCGTAGCATTGTGGAGCGTGTGGTAAGTCTATCGCGAGTATTGGTGAGGATAATGGAGGTTACAGGTGATGCTGTCGTACGACGTCCGTACGCCACACTCTAGTGTTAGTAAGGTGAGAGTTCTGACTCCTTCCTGACTGTGCACGTGACAAACTACACTGTCTCATCTCTAACAGTTGAAAACAGAACAATCCGCCTGCGTCTCCCTTCTTCCCCCTCACGTGTTGTCGAGGTGGTCACTACGACCCGCAGCACGCCCATAGATAAAACCTGCTTGAACATTTTCTCTCTATGGTTCACTGAGCGGTCGGTCTGCGACCTGAAATGTCCTGCAGGTCACCTGGACCACAGCTGTCCCAGCATGGCGCTCACCTGCTCATACCTGGGTTCACCTCATACCTGTGGTACAGGTGTGTGACCACGTTGACGCTGTCAGGTTGAAGGACTCACAACACTGAATCCTAACGTTCAAGCCGTTGGGATAGGCTCCAGCATCTCTGCGGTGGATGTGAGAGTTCCTGAAGGTCGGCTGAAGGAGGGATGGAGGGAAGGACGGCGGCAGGTGTAGTAGGAAAGGTAACTCAGGTAAATGATTCTCTGCAGACTTCTGTTGGACGGATGCAGATATGTGATTCTAAACTTCTGTTTTTAAAGTGACATTTCTGCTCACTCGTAAACATGTTTGTTGTTCATCTTTCAAAGCTGATGATGCATTCAGGGTCACGGTGGACGACGGGTCAGAGCAGAACTCTGTAGAGGAAGTTTTTGATGGAGTTATCTGATGATGATATCATGGTTCCTCCTTAGAAAGCAGAATAAACAAAGGAATGTATAGACGTTTCAAACTGTTCAGATCAGTTTAATCCCTGAGAGAAGATCAGTTTAATCCCTGAGAGAAGATCAGTTTGATCCCTGAGAGAAGATCAGTTTAATCCCTGAGAGAAGATCAGTTTGATCCCTGAGAGAAGATCAGTTTGATCCCTGAGAGGAGATCAATTTAATCCCTGAGAGAAGATCAGTTTGATCCCTGAGAGGAGATCAGTTTAATCCCTGAGAGAAGATCAGTTTGATCCCTGAGAGAAGATCAGTTTGATCCCTGAGAGAAGATCAGTTTGATCCCTGAGAGGAGATCGTTTAATCCCTGAGAGAAGATCAGTTTAATCCCTGAGAGGAGATCGTTTAATCCCTGAGATAAAATCAGTTTGATCCCTGAGAGGAGATCAGTTTGATCCCTGAGAGAAGATCAGTTTGATCCCTGAGAGAAGATCAGTTTGATCCCTGAGAGAAGATCAGTTTAATCCCTGAGAGAAGATCAATTTAATCCCTGAGAGAAGATCAGTTTGATCCCTGAGAGATCCTGAACGCAGCAGACTGACTGCATGGATTTATTCAGGAGTTTCCTTTACGTTTCCGTGTTTGTTGTTTTGTCAGTTGAAGCTTCTGGTTCTGGTTCTTCTGGACCTCAGCTGCCGGTCTGAACCGTGGGTCCGGTCCTGAAGACCAGGGGACAGTTTGACCCCGTAGACCCTCTGGCTCCTTCACAACGGAGAG
>NC_050533.1:411950-413867 GCF_002922805.2 Oryzias melastigma | reverse complement strand
TTTGGTGGTGGGGGGGGTCATTTATGGCTGGAACCAGAGCCAGAACCAGAACCAGAACCAGTCCACCCGGACGGATGCTGAAACACAGGACTGGGGACACAGTCACAGTGAGAGTTGTCCCATCACAGGAACCTGCGAGCGTTGGGGCGGGGTGGTGGGGGGCTGCTTTAAGGGTTTGTTTGTGTGGGCGGAGCTTCATGAAACAGGATCCCAGCAAGAAGAACTTCAGGCTCTCTAATGAGAAGGGGGACCTGATCAGAGTCAGATGGGGCGCCCCGAGCACGCCGCCCCCCGCGGAAAGTGCCGCCCGACACCCTTTGTTACCTCCAAGTGAGCTGAGACCAGCCCATGAACCATGTAACTGGGGGGTTTCCAGGTTAATGAAAAGCTGTAACTCCAGCCCGACTGTCTCTGGGTTAACCCTATGCCCCCCCCAACCACACCCCAGGCTGAGATGCACCAAGCCCCGCCTCTTAAAGGGGGATAACTCCATTTTGGGACACCGTCTGAACGCAGAAGTGACGTGACGCTGCCCCCCCCCATACTTCCCTTCAAAATAAAAGCTTCACATCAAAACTGGACTTTGATTAAAGTTTTCAGGAATTCTGGGAAAAAGCTGAAGTCCAGCAGGTTTATGAAACACTCAGCTCTGACCCCCAGATGAAAGGGGCTGTGGAGGCGCCAGGGGGCGGAGCCTGCAGGACCCTTCAGATCTAAGATAGATGTTCTTATTAGTAAAAGTGAAAGATGGGGGGGTCGCTGAGTGACGGACGTTGAAGAGACGGCGTGAAAAAAGGCTTTGACTTTTATGCGCCACATGTTCAGGGAACTGTGTGACGTTCAGAGACGTTCAGAGATGTTCAGAGACGCCCAGAGACGTTCAGAGACGCCCAGAGACGTTCAGAGACGTTCAGAGATGTTCAGAGACGTTCAGAGATGTTCAGAGACGTTCAGAGACGTTCAGAGATGTTCAGAGACGTTCAGAGATGTTCAGAGACGCTCAGAGACGCTCAGAGACGTTCAGCTTCCTTTAGACGTTTGTAGAGGACCAGGTTTCCACCTCTGAGCTCAGAGACGTTCAGAGACGTTCAGAGACGTTCAGAGACGTTCAGAAACGGTCAAAGTGACAGAGCTCAGCTCCAGGATGTGGAGGATAAATCCTGGTTTGGACGCAGCAGCTCCGCTGGTCAGAAAGTGAAAGGAGGGAAAATCCTCTGATTGAAAATCCTTGGATCGCTGTTGGAGAGTTGCAGCTCCGTTTGGAAGGTCACATGAAAGCTGGAGCCAGCGCCTAATAAGAGCCAGAAGAGCCGCTCAGAGGTGTGTCTGCCCGGCTGCTCGCCTCCTGCTAATAGATTTCAGCTCCGGCAGACCCAATTAGGCGGCGTGCACGCTGGCGTTCTGAATCCCTCTGCGGTGTGAGAAGCAGCGTGCACGCTCCTGAGTGTGTGCTTGTTGCTTCTGTGTTTGTTCCATTTAGCAGCTGTGGACAAACTGTTCTGCTCGCCTGCTTGTAAACAGAAGGTCTGTGGAACCGGACGGATCCGTTTGCAGCAGCAGAACCTCCTGAAGGGCTCCGACCCGGTCAGCTCTGCAGCCGCTTCGACCGGCGCTTCAGCAGAGCGGCGAGTGCACTTTTAACCCCGACCCCGCGTGAGGACGGACGGCCCGGCTCGGGCGTACCTGTAATAAACCCGCCGCTCCACACGTGACCGTAAATCACACAGCGGGCCGCCAGAGTATCAAATATCGGGGCGCACGGCCCCCCCGGCCCCCCGGCCCCCGCTTTCATCCCCGTCTGCTCTGGTGCTGGCACCGCCTTTCAACTGCAACCATCTCACGCTTCTTTAATTGATTTACCAAGAAAACGCTGCAGTAAATGACAGACAAAAGCACCACAATTTACTCAGGAGAGGT
>NC_050533.1:391440-411930 GCF_002922805.2 Oryzias melastigma | reverse complement strand
GGGGGTGAAGGGGGGCAGAGAAGCCAGAGGTCTGCAGCAGACTATAAAGGCCATAAAGCTTTAGTGCGAGCCCACGACCTGTTTATGGCCGGCTGAGACACTGTGGGGAGAGAGGCTCTGAGGCAGTTCTGAACGGGTTCTGAAAGGGTTCTGAAGCAGTTCTGAACAGGTTCTGGAGCTGTAAAGCGGTTCTGAAGTTGATCTGAAAAGAAAAAGCTCTGAGCAGACTGAGGCAGATGAGCTGAACGGTTCTGGTCTCAGTGTTCTCAGTGACGAGTTTGGACTCACCTTGTTTTGACCACGTCCAGCGGATGCATCAGGCAGATCTCCACCAGACCTGGAAGGAAGGAACCAGAACATCAGACTCTAGTTCTGAACCCGAGGAACCGCCATGAAAGGAGAAACTTTTAGACATTTCACGTTTTTCTGTCAAATAAAACAAAGAAAACGAAGAAGAACTTTATGACGAAAGGATCTCACAGCCAACCAACCAGGAGAACCGATGAGCAGAACTGGTTCTGGTTCTTCTGAGACCAGAACCGTTCAGAACCGATGAGCAGAACTGGTTCTGGTTCTTCTGAGACCAGAACCGTTCAGAACCGATGAGCAGAACTGGTTCTGGTTCTTCTGGTTGTTGTCTGGATGAATGAACGTTCTGCTCACAGAGCAGACGTCTTCTGATCACGACGCAGCAGATCCTGCGTCTGCGCGCAGCTGCAGCCGCGGCTGCGTGTCTGCATCCGCCTGTCTGTGTACACAGCTGCTCTTTCTAATTTGCTCAATTAAACATATTGTCTATAAAAGCGCGTCTGCTGGGGTTTTTCCAGGGAAGTAATTATCAGGCAGAGAAAACAGCTTTGTCTACAGTTGCATCTCAGCGCACGAACGGGAAAAGTTCCTGGACCGCTCCGCCGCCGGCCGAGTCAGAAACCAAACGCCATCCGTCACCCGCCGCGCTCTGGATGCTAATGACGCTCGGCCGAGAAGGTAAACACGGCTGCAGTGGAATGATCGATCTGCTGCTATTATTAACCACGCAGGAGCAGCAGGTCACATGACTCCTCTGAACCGGTCCGTCCGCCACATCCGTCTGTCAGACAAAAGACGCTGAGAGAGGAGCACACAAAGACGCACCAGAAACCAAAACCGGCCATCCGGACCTCAGAAGGCCAGACGAGCCGACAGCAGATCCAGTAATCTGTAGACTATTGTCACAGCAGAGGATCTCCAGAACCGGGTCAGAGATTAAAGAACAGTCCTGGATTACAGAAACCAGTTTGACAGAAATGCAGCTTTGAACTTGATTCCAAACTGGAGTTCTGATCAGAACCGCAGGTTTCGTAGAAAGGTCCGAGTGTGAGGTGGAACCGTGCTGGTAATCCGGATAATCCAGAGGTAAACACACCGAGGAAGGACAGGATTCCGCGTTTATTCCCAGATTTAGATTCAGTCTCAGAGTTTCTCTGACATCATAAACATAAACGATCAAGTATTCATGCAAAAGACGAGTCGACCTTTAATTAAACTTCCTCTGAGCCAAACTTCATCCTCAGATGACAGAACGTTCCTCTAACTGCTGGACTGACGTGTTGCTGCAGCAGGTGGTTGGAGACGGATTAAGTGACAAGAAACAAAAGAAAAATCCTGCAGACGAGACGCGACAGGAACGCCGCTGTCAGACGAGCCGATGGCGGTCTGAGCGCGAACGTTAGCGCTCTAATCCCAGCATGACCTTCAGACGACTCAGCAGGGGCACGAATACGTGCACACTTCTGCGCACGTTCCTCTGGAAACCTTCTGGAGAATCCTGATGCTTCTGGTTTTCTCTCCTAAATCTCAGTCTTTCAAGCTGGTTTAAAACAAGCGGAACATTTAGAGACGCTTTAATGCAAAAACAGGAACGAGGTTTTCTTTGAATAATAAAAGAATTCTAGTTTTAGATAAAACTCAAAGCATGTTTTCTCAGCTTATTTTGTGATTGAAAAACTTTCTTCATGAAATTATCTTTCATGCCAAACAGAAAAAATGACATTTATTCATCAGCAGAATTTTCCTTTTCTGAAGATTCTGTTTGGTTGTGTCTTTATAAAGTTTGTTTCTTTTTGTTCTATGGGCCTTTTGTTTGGTGCTAATTCTGCTAAAACGTTTATTATTATGATTTGTCCCGATTTAAAAACATCATAACAAAAAAACATCACCTGCAGTAAAGCTTCAGCTGAGAATAGTGACACAGTTTACTTTAATTCCTGAAGGGATTTACTGAAAAAGATACATGGAAATGTTACGTTTGCTAAAGACTGGAAATGTGGTTCAGTTGTATTTATGTAGATCAATATCACAAAGGAGATTTGCCTCATTGGGGTTCATGCTGCTAGTTTTTACAAATGCAGAAAATGAGTCATAAAATATGGACAATGGATACAAACTGAACAGACTAAATTAAAGGTTATCTAGGATCTTAGATATGAATGGAGATTAGATATTAGTCTATAGTTGTCCAGAATGTCAGGATCACGGCTGGACTTTTTAACAGCCTCATATTTAAAGACTGAGGCGCATAAGGAGTCTCTAGAGAGGGATTTATTATGGTTAATGTGGATTCACTAATTAGAAGGAAGATTTCTTTAAAACGGTTAAAGAACTAGGAGGCTGAAGTTGACCTACATTTCTAAAAAATGTAGCAAAGTTGCTTAAAAGTTCCTAATCTGTGACAGTTTTGATGAAATATTTAGGTTGTTGCTAAACTCCAAATTAACCAAAAAGCTAGTATGTTGCTTAAATATTAGCTAAACCCCAGAATAGCCTAAAATTCCTCAATAAACCAAATTAGTCAAAAATGTTAGCATGTTGCTAAAATACTAGCTAAACTTAATTACTCTAAAAAATGAAAACATAAATATGTTTATAGGATGTTGTTAATCTACTTAAAATGTTGAAATTGGAAGAATTTCTCATCGATTATTCTATATTTTGCTCAATATTTCAGAAGCTATAAAGTCTATGAATATCAACGTCCTGAACGTTTTGATTCCAAGATTACTGAAATCTCTGAAGCTGACAAACGTCCAGAAAGGAGAATCACTGACTGAACAACCACAACACTGATTTGCTACAGAGAACGTTCAGATGCAGATCCTGACAGAATTCCAAACACATCCGGATTTGAATCCTTCAGTTTTCTGAGGTTTAATATTTGAGCTGCAGCTCTGGAACCGTTTGGAGATTTACCCCCAATCTACCCCCCACATCAACAGGACGGATTTGGGTCCATTTCTGGAGTCTTCGGTAGGACTGGACCGTGGATTTGAACTCACGACCTTGGAGTCTCAGGACGCTCCACCAATTCAATTCAATTCAATTCAATTTTATTTATATAGCCCAATATCACAAATTCAATTTGCCTCATTGGGCTTCATGCCTGTAGTTTTTACAGATGCACAGATGGAGTCATAAAATATGCACAATAGGTAAAAACTAAACAGACTATAAAGAACGGTCATCCCTGTCCTTAGACCCTCCCTCGCGGTAAGGAAAAACTCCTAAAAAAACCTGAGTCAGGAAAAAAAGAAGAAACCTTAGGGATTCCCACATGAGGGAGAGATCCCATCCCAGGACGGACAGGCGATACCAGAACGGTTAAAGAAGAGTTAGCTGCTAAAACTGCATATATGAGTAGAGTTCATTCATATAGAGCTGAGGGACGAGTGATGATTAAGTCCATAGTCCAGATGAAGCAGAACTGCAGTCCACGACCAGGAGCAGGAGGACAGACGACCCACCAGGAATCACTCCCACTCAGAGATGCAGGATGGTGTCGGGGCTTCATCCAGATGGGCGGGGCTTCGTCAGGATCACCAACAAGTCTCCCGGAAACTGCACAGCTGGATTCTGCCTCACGCAGCCTTTACTTCAGCTGTTTCAAACATTCAGCAGATTTTTTATGTTTATGGTTTTATTCTCACCAAAACAGAAAAGTCTGGAATCTTCTAAGAGATCTTGAAGGATTTTCTGTCATTTTTGCGTTCTCACCGTCTGTCTGCAGGCGGAGGAAGTGTCATGATTAGGACACGCTCGGTCCTAACCTGTGAAAGTAAGACGTTCTATTGGCCTTACCCCCCGTCTGTCAGCACGTGCTACTGTGTGAGCAGACCTGCGCAGCAGCGACCTGCAGCACGGCGTGCCCCCCCAGCAGTGGGAGGAGCTAAGCGCCGCCGCCATCTGCTTGACGTTTACGGCTTTGTTCCGCCTCAGTGAGTGACACACGGGAGACGCCATTATCCTGAGGCTGTTTTGTTCCTGGACCACAATGGTCCTGACAGGGCCTGTCATCCGCCGCCGTGCACACACACGTGCACAGGCACACACGAGCGCGCACGGCCATTAGCGATGGCTTCATGAAAACTAAACACGTCTCAAACCGAGTCGGCGGCGGCGTTTGAGCAGAAAACACCTCGGTGCCGCTGAGGCGATGGCGGGTCACCTGAGCAAACGGACGGATCGGCTGGAAGATCACAGATACCAGAACCAGCAACACTCCAACCACAGGCAGATCAGATCAGCCTGAGACGAAGACCTGAAGACCTGAAGACCTGACGACCTGAAGACCTGAAGACCTGACGACCTGAAGACCTGACGACCTGAAGACCTGAAGACCTGAAGACTTGAAGACTTGAAGACCTGACGACCTGAAGACCTGACGGGGGTTTACGCCGAGAACAATCGTTTTAAGAGTCGACCAATCGCGACGCCCCTATGGGGTTTGATTCCTGCCCAGAGGAACCTGTCAGGACCTCCTGAGGGAGTTCTGAAACGTTCAGTCCACATGAGGGAAAGTCTGATCAGAAACGCTTTTCTTCTTTCCGACGGCCTTCAGTGACAGCAGGAGACACGTGGACCAGAACCCAGACCAGGACGCGCTCAGGACTCGGCGGACCCCAGAGTCCACTTGGTTATCCGGCTGTGATCCCTCCCATCTTCAGATAAGAGAACCGTACCAGGGCTGCAGATGTAGTTCAGAGCAGTACCGGCTGCAGACCGGTACCGGTCCGTGGGAGAGTTGGTACCGGGCAGCAGAGAAAACAGGACCAACGTTTTTCAGTTTGAATCTTTAGGGCCGGACAGTAAAACGATAATGATAAATATCAGCATAGAACTTTTATCAATAGAAGAATGAGTCTATCGTGGTAGACTTTTATTTTGAAGGGTTCAACACCCCCGCAGCCACTTCCTCTAATCTCTGTGTAACATTTGGTTTCAGCTGATGAAGCAGCAGAACTTCTGGTGATCTTTAACGGGATCCAGTCAGAACCGGAGACAAACCGTCTGGACTGACAGCAGAAAGTTCCATAAAAAGTGTTGATTAGCATGATGCTAATGCTAACGAGCTGTCCGTGTCCACGAACCCTTTAACGTCAGACAATGTTTTCACTGACCAGACTTTAAGATGAGGCGGATAAATACATCAAATGTATTTCGCAGGACATTCATAAAATGTTTTTATATCAACTATTTATTATTGGTGTCAAAACGTTCAGCATGTGAAGGACATCAACGCTATCGAGGTTTTTAAGGCTAATTCGGAGTTTAGCTAATATTTTAGCAACATGCTAACGTTTTTGGATAATTTAACATCTACTGAGGTTTTTTGGGCTAATTCTAATTCTTGCAGATTATTAGCTTTTTTAGCTAAATTTAGCTAAAGATTTTTGAGCTAATCTAGAGGTGAGCTAACATTTGAGCAAAATACTCATTTTTTGGCTAATTTGGCCAAATCTGAGTCCATACCTTCACGCATTTTTACATTTTGTTTAATTTTTCAGTTTTTTAAGAAATTCTTTGTGAACTTAGGGTTTGTAACTTTAAGTGTTTCAGCAATTTTAGCAATTTGCAAATAGCTTTTGCATTTTCAGCAAATCCCTTCAGCAAGTAAATTTCTTCAGTAAAAAGCGTCACACTAACATTATCGCAGGTAATGCTACTTTTCTAGTTGAACTCTGTCTATCTGTAAAATTCAGTGTTAACTATAGTAAACATGCAGCAGTGACACAACTTAGGGCTAAATTGTTGGAAACAACAAAAATTTGATAATTCAAGTAGCTGCCAGACACATTGGTGCAAAGAGCGCCCCCTATCTACCTCCAAAGGAACGTCTCACTAATATAACGTTTTACAGCCTCTTCAATCAAAATAAAAGATCGATGCTTGGTGAGAACCATTGAGAATCAATTGCAGGATCAAATGTTGTGATATATCACAACATTGACATTTGGCGCCCCCTTAATCAGCTGATACGTAAAAATAAAAACTATATCGTGATATAAAAAGTTCCATATCAACCAGTCGTATTCTATCTGATTCTGAAGACAGCTTTATTTTGAAAAACTCCTGGATTCTCCCCACCAAGTCCGACTTATCGCTCGTTAAATCCATGCGTCAGTCTTGAAGCGGCTTCGCCGACCGCTAAAGAAACCACGAGCTAGCTAGCAAAGGTAACAAAAAGGTTCTCCAGAACGTCTCGACGAAAACATGAAACCACAACGTAAACAACACTGACCTCTGAGGACAGAACAGAGTTTAGCAGGTAAGACACGCCCACAAACTCATCTTCTTCCATTTATTGGTGGATGCTCAGCCAATCAGAAGAGAGCGAACTGCCACCTGCTGCGTTCTACGACGACTTTCAAACCTCATTATTTTATTTGGTTTGTTTTCATCTTCCAATCCAGAAAAGGAAACAGCTGAGTCGACTAAAGAGCAGAACCGCTGAGTCATGCTCCGCGGCGAATGCGCGGTCTGCATGGCGTTCCAGGTGGTCCGATAGCTCCTCCGGGGTGAGATGATCGTACATCACGCAGATGAGATGATTATCGCAGTTGGTTTTGGCTGGGGAATGCATGCGAGTCGCTCCCACGCAGAAGTGAGAAAGAACAACAATGGAGGAGCGCGGAGCGATTGCTCAACGGCTGCAGGTGTCATCCATCATGCTCAGACACTCTGAATGACGGTAATTCCCAGCAGCCCTGGGAAGGAGGTCACGGCGGCAGGAGGCCGGACTCTGCGGGGTCAGCGGACGGATGCAGCAGTGAGCTGCGTGCATCGTCATAACAACCAGACCGCCGTTCTCTACAGCAAATAGACTGATAGACAAATCCACAACCATCTGCACTCCGAACAGCTCAGCCTGTAATCGCTTTCCTCGACATGTTTTGGTTCGTTGGGAGGAAAACCGTAGCAATGGCTTCTCGTCTTGCGGTTTTAAGGAGTGACACGAGACAGCTGGGCGTCATGACAACGGCGTTTCAGCTCGGGTCTGAACAGGAGCTCCTGACTGAACCTGCAGGAAATATCTCATGCCTTCATGTCCTCCATTAATACTTTTCAAAACATGTCAGATCTGGAATGACAAACAAACCTGCGAGCTGATGCGCCCGTGCAATTTGTCAGTTGACAAAGCCAGCACCAAATCCATCACAACACAAGTCAGACTCTCAGTTTGGCTCTCGGGCAGACGAGGGCGAGAGGATGAAGAGCCAAGCAATAAATCCAAACACGAGCGTTTATCGTTTAATGATCAGGAATACAATTACTGCTAAACCTGTCAGTACAGACCTCAGTCGGTGGTTGATGGTATAGTGACAGGACTTGGGTATAGCGTGTTTACGTTCTTGGATTTCTGTTCAACCGTTGACAGGAGACACTTTTCTCCTTCACAATCTGCTGGAATGATCCTGCAAACGGTTGAAAAGTTACCGTTTGTTAAAGATTTTGAGGGATTCAGTGTCTTGCTCAAAGACACTTCAACACATGGACAGGAAAGGCGGGAATCGAACCTGCAATCTTCTGGTCAGAGGTCAGAATAAATGCATTCATAATAGAGAAACTTACAGAAAAAAACATCAACAGAAGCACTTGGAATACAAGCAGCAACAATAGAACACTGGAGAAAAACAGTCACACTAACAACAAATGAGTCACAATAAAAACCAGAGTAAAAGAAACAATACAAGTGATATAGGACACTGCAATAGAAAATGTTCACGATAAAAGCATTTGCAGCAGAAAAACCTACCAATAAAAACACCAGCAATAGAAGCACCAACAAATGAACAAGTCGGAACAGAAAGAGTACCAAAACAAACCCAGTAGAACTCGAACAGAAGCACCGCAGTGTTTGGGCTGCAGGTATTTCAAGGGTGACCAAACCCTCAATCAACTTATTCTGTCTGTTGGTCTCTGTAAAAGGGGCTTCCAAAGTTCTGTCTGTTGGTCAGTTCTTGATAAATTAAAATAAACTCGTTTCATTGTTGAAAATATAGTAAAAAAGAAACCGTCTGTGTGCTGCCCCCTACAGGTGGAATTGTGGTATTACAGTTGAAGTCTGAGGTCATGATCTGCAGCTCCTGTAACGAGAACAGTCCTGTTCTCCAGCCCCGCCCTCTGACTGGATTTTCACATTTCGGCTGTGGGCGGAGTCAGCCTCCAACTTCCTGTTTGGTAACCCTTTAAAGAAAGTTTTTTGTGGTGTCTTCTAATCACCTTCTTCCTCACAGTGACCTGTCTTCATCACAGCAGGACAAAGACCAGGTGAAGCTGCAGCCCCTCCCATACCCATGAAACCAGCGGGTTCTCACGTGCTGATGTCACAGAGTGAGACCGCCCCTTTCAGGAGGAGTCTGCTCTGATAGCTCCGCCCCCAGTCCAACACTCCGTTTCTCCACAGATGATCAACAGAAAACGTCCATTTTAGATGCAGAAAACCGTAGATCTTCCAGTAGTTATGACTTGTTTTTATTTATTTATTTATTTATTTATAATCTGTGTGAATGACCTGGAGCTACAGACTGCCATAATTTCCCTTGGGATTAATAAAGTATCTATCTATCTATCTATCTAGTTTCTGTCTTCAATAAAGTCCAAGAAGGTGTTTGTTACTTTAGACGTGGACCTCCTTTAACCCCTCCCCCGGCGGACACAGTCGTGCAGACGTCGAGTGTGTTCGTGTGCTGAACCAGTGTAGTGATGGCTGGTCTGCTAAAGGCAGATATGTGGAATCTGCATCCGTCTTTGAAAACGTGTGGATGTTTATATTCGTGGGAGCAACGAAGAAAGAAAGACTCCAGGATGACGTCATGAGGGGGCGGAGCTTCAGGAATCGAGTCCTTTTACTTCTGGGTAGGAAAAAAACTCACGAAAAAGAACTGAATAAATAATTTGTGTTTTAGTGTTACAAAGATAAAATATGATCATATGTTTTCTTTTACGAAGCAGCTACAAACACGTTTTTAAAATGGGCTTTTCTTCATTCTGTGTTTATCTGTGCAGCACTTTATAAATAAAGATTATTATTATAGAGGTGGATATAGTTTACTCCCTCTAAAGGACTTCAGTCACCTCAGCGGCCTGGTGACAGGTCTCTGTTTGACAGGTCTCCGTTTGAATCCGTGTTCGAGTCGAGAACTCTAACATTTGACCATCAACAGATCATTCTCATCAACACTTTGAACTCGGTTCACCAGGAGGATCATTCACTACGATGACCTGGTCAGAAGGCCCAGCAGACCTGAAAAATATTCAAATACCAGATTTTTCTTTGAAGATTGTCTCTTTATCCTGAAGTTTGAACAGGAAGTTTTCTAGTTTTATCAGTAATGATGCATTAATGCAGGTTTGGCCATAACTCGGTTGAATCAATTAAAGTCTTTTTAGGATGAAAACTCCAGAAAGGAATGAAATCAGAATGAATTCTAGTCTGGATGATGACTTTGTAAAAAGGACTCCTGGTTAAACAGGTATACCTGCACCAGGTGAGCTTCAGGGAAGTCTTTAGTTTGCATTTGGAAACATTTAAATAAAGCATAATTCCCTTTTGCCATATTTCCCACTGCTGCAGTCGTGTCCCTGAAATGACCTTCAAAGCTCTCTGAGTTAGACGTGGTCAAAAAGACGGAGCTGAAGATCCGACTGACGGCGGCGGAGGGTGTTTTCGCCGCCGGCTAACCGCACCGAGAGCTGCTGCATGTCGCTGTCAGTCAGACCGGCTGTGAAAAATGCCTCCGAGTGAGAGAGGTGCGTGTGCCGTTGACTGGGCTGACAGACGGCGTGATGACGGATGTCAGTGTCAGGTGTCAGCGCTGTCAGAGGCTTCCTCGGCCATTACTGTCTCCGTCTGTTTGGTCTGCGCCTGATGCAAATCGCTGCAGCGCAGCGGCGGAAGTGGACGACTGCAGAGAAAGAAACGCCTCCAAAATGGATGCAAAACCGGCTGCAACCGATTTTCCAGAGGAAGTGAATTCACACATGGATTTATCTGCTTTGCTTTTTTAAACAAATCCTCTCCAACCCCTGATGGAGCAAAATAAACTACAAGTAACTGAACTAAAGAACTGGAGAATACACTTTCACTTCTAAACTGATTAGAAAAACAAGTCATATCAAAGTAAGAGCATCAGAAACGCTGTTTATCTGAGGAGACGTGTTCTTAACCCTTTAACAGCGGAGCTCCAGTCTTTATGTTCTTTGGTTTATTGTGACTTTTCAACCGTTAACGAGATAATTCCAGCAGATTTTGACGGAGAAAAGTTATGTCAACAGTATGTTAAAGATTTTGTGTCTGTTAAATCCCCTCTATGACCATTTTCTGATTTATAAAACGTTCCCAGTAGTGTTTTATTTATAAAAGTTGCATTACCTCCGATAATGCTTGTGTGAATGCTGATTGCTGAAGATGATTGCTGATGATGTTTGCTGAAGATGCTGAAGTCATTTACTGTAATTGCTGAAGGGATTTGATAAAAATGTTAAAGCAATTTACAAAATGCTAAAGTTTCTGAATGACTGGAGAATTCCCTGAAGAATCACTGAAGCAATTAAAACTTAAAAAAAATTGAGGAAATTTGCTGAAAAATTCTTCAGAATAGGCTAAGTCAGCCAAAAAGGAAAAGCTAGCACGTATCTAAAATACTAGCTTAACTCCGCATTAGCTCAAAAAACCTCAGTAGATGCCTAATTAGCCAAAAGAGCTAGCATGTGTATTAAATATGTATATTATACAAATATTAGCTAAACTCAGAATCAGCCAAAAAAACCTATGTAGCTGCTAAACTAGCCAAAGACATTAGCATGTTGCTATTAGCTAAACTCCGAATTAGCCCTACAAACCTCAGCAGCATGTGTTCTCAGGTCTGCTACCGTATTGGATGAAAGTGATCCAGTGATGCCGATTTGACCACAGAAATGAACGGCGGCTCATTGGAATGTGAAGATACCATCTTCTCTTCTCCAGTTATCCTCCGTTTGTTCTTCTGGTACTGAAACTAAAAATGTCTAAAATATGAGGACAATGTTTCTGTTATTTTAGAGCATCGTAACAGAAAATAATTAAAAGTATTTTTCTCTTTCGCTCATTTTTTAAAGATTTGATCATCTGCAAGAAATGGCAAATTTCATGTAAAAAAAGAGAAAATGTTGATGATTTCAAACAAAACTAGTTTAATTTTATCCTTTAATTCTCCCATTTTAATGTAAAAAAGACACTTTTATATTGTTAGATCAATTCTTTAGTCAAACAAAACTTTTGTTAGATATTTGTTTTCCTTCTTTTTTTCTGCAGACTCGGATGTTTTTCACTTCTTTATCTTTTATGTGTATTTTTACCTTCTTTATTTCATGAAACACCTGATCGCTCCTCTGATTCGTATTAAGCACATAAATGGATGATCTTAGCTTCTGAAGGTCGGAGTTCTTCTTGATCTCTGATCCTCAAAGTGCTTCATGTTTTCAAACGGTCTCTTTCTCTGGTTCTGCAGAACTTCGCAGGCGGTTCTGCTGAGCCTCGGGTCTGCAGTCCGGCTGATCAGAACCTCCCCGGCCGTCCCGCTCTCCCTCTGATCACTGAGAGGTTTTGTTCTGTATTTGGAAGAGAAACAGGAAGCTGGTTCCCCTCGGAGACGGCGGCAGGTTTCCACAACAGCACACAAACACAGGCGGCTCGCGTGTTGCAACCAGGAGGAAAAACAGTCCTGTTTGCTTTTCTTTCGCAGACGTTTTGCATTTTCACAGAGAATTAGAAATTGCGAAACAAAAGGGCCTAAAGTGACTCGGCGTTCGTTCGAATACGTCGTTTTTTCTGTCAGAAAACGTCTGTGTGTTCTGGAAGGCGTGCAGCAAAGCGTGTTATTCTGCGGTCACCAGGCCGCCGGTTTCCTGCTGCAGACGTTCAATTATCGCACAGAAACGTGGAGATCCGAGTGTGAACACGTCTGAGACTCGAACGCTGATCTGAGAAATCCTCCGAAACTAGGAGAACATGAAGAGGAGCGGTTCAGTTTGTCAAGACGAGAGTATACCGATTCCAGCAGTTGTCTTTGCTCCTGCGGCTGCTGCCTCTCACCTGTCCTGCAGGTGAGAGGAAAGTCTCCTCTGGAGGAAGAAAACTCGGATCCAGGAAGATCAAACTAACGATGAGTCAAAAACTCATTTTGGTGGCATAAACATGACGTTAGGAAGTGCATCGATCTGAGCTTCAACACAACCTGACGGTTCGACCCGTAACCTGCAGGAACCGGACCGGAACCAGAGAGTTCTGCTGACGGTTCCGGACAGTCCCGTTCTGATGTAGAAGAAATGCAACAAATCTGGTTCAAACCAAAGAGAAAAAACTCTGACCGTCACTTTGGGGTTTACTAATCATGAATCAACGATTTCAGATTACTGAGGATTAACAGATAATCCCATCAGAACACAAACGTGGAACTTTATCATCAAACTGTTTTGGTCAAAGACTAACAAAACAATAAAGAAGATTGGGTTTTATAAATATTAACAACATTGGACCGTAAACCTGCAGACAGCTGTGGCCGTTAGGAGTTAACGGAAGGTTTCACTTTGGAAGAATCCTCCCAAACCCCTGAAGAAATGATTCAGCTTCAGGTGCGTACCTGTTGACTTCACACCTGTTCTCATCCTCTCAGAGCCGGGAGGGGCAAACGGGCCGTTACTGTCACCTAGTGGACAAACGCAGCCTGAGTTTGATGAGGAGAGGCGAAGCGAGGGCCGGAGATGTGGGAACGTCGCAGACGATGCAGCTGCAGACGATGCAGACGCAGACGATGCAGCTGCAGACGATGCAGACGCAGACGATGCAGACGATGCAGAATATGCAGATAAAGACGATGCAGACGATGCAGCTGCAGACGATGCAGCTGCAGACGATGCAGCTGCAGACGATGCAGCTGGAGACGATGCAGAATATGCAGATAAAGACGATGCAGACGATGCAGACGATAGAGCTGCAGGGGGATCTTCATCAAGCAGACTCTGAACCTTCTCATCACACGGTGTCCCGTCACCCACTGCACCAGATTACACACTCAAACGTCTGAATCCCGTAGCTGGACAGACGCTGGTGTGAAACCTCCTCAGGCGCTGATAGTTGAGTCAATAACTTGAGAAAGCATTAACTCGTTAATTACAGGTTAACGCCTCCTCCTTTCAAACAGTCTCCTGGTTACGAGGCTGACGGTCGCGACTCGTCCTCAGCACACGCGTGTTCATCAGGAAAACACGTGACCTCCATGATCCTCCTCACAGCGGCCCGTCTGCACAGACCTGACCTCCACTCTCCTCCTGGTCCTCCTCCTCCTGCAGGAAAACCCTCTGGCTGATGTTCGGGGTGCATCATGGTACGGGCTTCTCCAAACACACAAATCCAGACAGAAAACACTTCAAGGTAGATAAATGCCAATGATCCAGCAGACATTCCTGAGCGCTGATGGGATCTGCCCGTGCAGACGGCGAGCGGCTCATGGGGTGGTCCGTCCTTTCGGACCAGCTCAGCTGGTTACCGGGTGGAAAGAGAACATGTGGAGGTTCTGCGGCTGTGGATCCCCCACATGGTTCCATCTTTAGGGGCGCTGGAGGCAGGACGCCAGCGCGTAACCTCACCCCGCTCTCGCCGGTCCAGAGGAGCTCAGATAGAGGAGCCGCCGCACATCAGGAGGCTGCTGTGTGCAAACGGCAGCCTCAGAGGCTCGCCGGTGGTTTGAGCCTGATGAGAGACGGTGATTATGTTACATACGGCCGCGGTTACATGAAATAATTACGCAATCAGCAGCCCGGCTTTGTGTCCTGGCCGTGATTTATCCACAACAAATGAGTTGGTGTCATTAATTTTCACAGGCGGATGGAAACACGGGTTTACTGTGTCGCTGTGTGACAGGCCGGCGCTTTTGTTTGGGCAGATGGCTCCATGCCATTGGCCCCCCCACCCCACTGTGCCACAGAAACCATCCTGAGGATGAGTCACAGCAGCCGACGAAGCTCCTTCAGAGGCCATAAACAGACTGGAGATACGCAGACGGACCCGTCATCTGGGAGAGCAGACGAGCAGCAAAGATGGCCGACAGCCGAGTCATGACGACAACGACCTCACGCCGCGGGGACGCCAAAGGAGAGTCCAGCGTCTGTCATCCCAGGACCCGGAAGGGTCCAGAGGGATGCAGCTGGATGGACCTAATGCCCAAAGTCTCCAGAAGTTCTTCACTAAACCTAAACTTTACACATCATGTTTTTGGTCAGTCTGAATCTATACATTTCCCAGAAGTCTTTGCAGAAAACCAGTGTGCATCAATCCTCACCAGATTGGTGAATAAAGACCACAATGCATTGCGTTTGAACGAGTTGTCACTAACTCTAACCTTTTTTCTAAACAGGTTTTCCTCATCAGAACACAGCAGATTCATCATCAGTCTCCATGGAGTCTGTTAAGAGTTATGGAGGGGATTCAGAGACGGGGCGGGGCTTCATACATGGTCAATGAAGCTGTCTGTGTTCTGTCCACGCATAGACAGTACGTACAGGGAACTGGACTGACCCCCCCCCTCCGTTCCAAACCTACCTGCTGGTCCCAGAAATCCGTCATTCTGCTGGTCAGAAGAACCATTCTTACTCTTATTTTTTTCATGAGATGTTTTGTTTTTCTCACAAGTTATAAACTGGATATAAACCTGTGAATCTGCAGACAGCTGTGGCTGTTAGGAGCCAACGGAAGGTTTCACTTTAGAAGAGCATGTGGTGCCCGCTGGCCCCGCCTCAAACATTTGATTGACAGATTCTCGGACCAATCACTGCTTGGTAATGTCGTCTGGTCCCAAAATGGTGAATCTGTAGTATCTGTACCGCAGAAAAATGGCGAGTGAATTGACTTCATTTCGTTGGAACCTGAGGAGTAAAAGTTGTCAAAATGTTTTACACTTAGAAAGACAAATACGACAAGCTTTTATTTTGACATTACCAAAAGACGGGATGTATTTTATTTTGAAGGCGAGTTGTAGCGTTGTGAGAAACAGAAGCTTGACGCCGAAAGTTACGAAGAAAAACATGTATTGCAAGGTGTAAAAGCTAACGACCAAAGAACAGCTGAAAGGTGTAAACAAAAGGTTGATTTGATGATTTTAATACAAATATTGTAAAGTTCTGTGTATAAGAATATTGTGATAAAGCTTTGCTTATGATTATTGATGTCAGAAATGTGAATGTCTGTTAAAATTAACTAAGGGGCAGGCTTCAATAAGCAATGCTTCTGCCTGCCACCTTTCAAACATGTAGATAAGACATAGCATACCCATTGTCAATTGTGCAAATACAAATGCAACTGTAACATATAGCTACTGTGTATGTATAAATTAACATGTTTGAATAAACTATTAAAAAAAAAAAAAAAAAAAAAGGTTGATTTGACTTGAAGTATTTTACTCCAACTTTGAGTGACTCGTCATCTTGTTCTCCGGTCTATTCTGTGACGCGCTTACATTGGTGAATAACGAGGTCATAGACTCCTCATTCCACTGCCTGCTACAGTGTTAGTCCATGTCTGTTCATGTCAATGATGGTCCCATGATGCCGCAGGGTTAAAGATCCACTCTGATGAAAATGGCTGTATAAGTAAGAACTGGACTGAGAAATGACTGTCAATTTCTCAATGGAAATCTAAGGAACTTTGGGCTTCAGGTACTTCCTGTTTGGACGGGATTGATCAGTCCAGTTCTTACTTATACAGCCAATGGTTTTAACATGTTCTTGTAACGTTTTTCTGATGATGGACATTTATGAAGAAATGTCATATTAAAACTGCATCTCTAAGCATTTAGTTATCCAAATCGTGAATCAGGAACAGATGGAAAAAAAAAACAACGTTTAAAGAGACGATTGCATAAAATTCACTGGGCGGGGCTATAAACTTCCTGCTCCGCCCCATTCTGATGAAACAACATAATGAGAACGCTTAGAAAATAGATCAGAAGATGACTGGAGCGGCTGGAGAAGCCGAACGTCAGGACCCGTCTGGAGGGCCGGGCTCGCGTGGAAAAACCCCAAACAGAGAGAAGAGTGAGCAGAAACACGCCGTCACTCTGAACATGTGTGGCAGCCATGTGGTTAATGAATTCATGAACACGCCAGAGATGAAACCGCTCGGCCGTCCTGCCGTTGGAGAGGCGGGATGTTCCACAGAGCTGAGCTGGAGTTTGGAGAGTTTCCAAACCATCAGAGGAATCTGAGAACATTCAGAGAGCTGAGGAGGAGGAGTCAGGTGTTTTGGGGGGGGTGTCCTGCTTCGATCAAAGCTTAATCAGGGACAGAGTCCGACCCCCCCCAGGAGAAAGTGCTGTGGGATGACAGCTGCCCTCTCCTGTGTGAGTCAGCTCTACGTTGGACAGATCCTAACAGATCCTAAGAGGATCCTAACATGATCACAACATATCGAAACAGATCCTAAAAGATCCTAACAGGTTCTAAAAGATCCAAAAACGATTCCAAAAGATCATAACAGATCCTAAAAGGTCCTAACGGATTCTAAAATATCTAAACAGATCCAAACAGATTCTAATAGATCCGAAGAGATCCTAACAGATCCAAACAGATTCTAAAATATTCTAACAGATCCTAAAAAAAATCTAAATAGATTTTAAGAGATCCAAACAGATTCTAAAATATCCTAACAGATCCAAACAGATCCTAAAAGATTCTAAAAGATCCTAACAGATT
The DNA here is from genome assembly GCF_002922805.2 of Oryzias melastigma. Classification (NCBI taxonomy): domain Eukaryota; kingdom Metazoa; phylum Chordata; class Actinopteri; order Beloniformes; family Adrianichthyidae; genus Oryzias; species Oryzias melastigma. The sequence goes on along the minus strand of NC_050533.1, from coordinate 394,890 downwards.
CTAAAAGATCCAAACAGATCCTAACAGATCTATACAAATCCAAACAGATTCTAAAATATCCTAACAGATCCTAAAAGATCCAAACAGATTCAAGCCGATCCTAACAGATCCATGGGTTTGCTGCTGCTCCGCTGCAGCCCTGCTGTGACAGATGCTCAGGATGAACTCTTGACTCCGGCCGAGCCGGTTTCACCATGTGTGTCGGCGTTGCCGTCTCGGGGCCTGCCCTGGCGGGCGACGCAGGCATGTGTGGCCTGGGCCTGTCTGCGTTTTAGGGCCTAAGAAAGATGAGAGGAGCAGCAGGAGCTGCAGCTATCTGGGAGGTGGAACCTAATGACACACCGGGGACAGATTAGGTTCTTGTCCATCAGGAAGACTCTGATTTACGGCCGCGCTGCCCGGCCAGCTCGCCCTCCACCCAAAGCAAACAGGCGCCGCAAACACGGCCGCCTCTGTTCAGCAGCGGCGGCAGCTGGAGGGGCTGCACACATGTTGCATTTGGCCTCTGCAGGCTGTGGTCAGCGCGGCCTGCAGCGGCGGTACTGACTTACAGGCTGAAGACAAGCCTGAAATGACCATCGTTCGGATGTTACACTCAGACACAACAATGTTTAACCCTTTATCACCAGAGCTCCAGTGTTTATGTTCTTTGATTTACTGTAACTTTTCAACAGTTAACTCCAAGAAAAGCGGCTCGTCCAGCACAGTCTACTAGAATGATCCTGTTAACGGTTGAAAAGTTACCGTATGTTACAGATTTTGTATTTAAGCGTAACCAAACGCCTCAGGTGTTAAAGGGTTAATCACAAGCTCCAAGTTATAAGCACCTGTATGAACAACGGTCCGAACAGACGTCTCCTCAACTGTCTGCCCACCCCGACTCCCTTTACTCATCATTTGGACCTTAAGTCTCTATGAAGAGATGGAGGTGTGTGTTTGGGGGTGGGGGGTGGGTGTTCCCGCAGAACGATGAAGACTTCAGGAACCAGCTGGTCTTCCTCGTGTTCTGAGTGGAACCGGCTGATTGTTGCTTAAATACTAGCTAAACTCCAAAATAGCCTAAAATTCCTTTAGGCATCAGTCAAAAACGTTAGCATGTTGCTAAAATATCGGTAAACAATTTTTGAAAAATTACTGTAAAAGATGAAAACATATTCCATGAACATATTTAAAGGATTGTTGCTGATCTACTTATAATGTTGAAATTTGAAGACTTTCTCATTTTAAGTTTAAAGTTTATGAATACCAAAATTAAAAGCAGTATAGCGTGAATGCTTACTAAACATTCACACAATAATAATATTCTAACAGAATAATTACAGTTGGAGAAATATAAGTCAAAAATATAAGTTAAAAATATAAGTTAAAAAAGAGCAAAAATCTGATGTAGTTCAGTTATACAACCAAAAAAATGAGGAGACGTTTTTCTAACTGCATTTGTGTAAATAAAACTTGGTTTGAAATAGTAGTAAATTGACAATATTTTCAATGTTTTTATTATCAAAGCTAAAACAAGTAAAGATGCGTTCAAAATGTTTCTAATGATCTGTGGTTTCTGTTTGGGACAGTTTTACATCACAAAAATAGACAAACATAACAAAGAAAACTGAATGATTTGTTTGTTTTTGCTACAAAGCACAAATGTTATTTTTATTTCCAGCATTGTTTTTTTATTTCGGTACATGTTCATATTTTTGGGATATTAAAAAGGGTAATGAAATGACTTTGAGTGTTTTTTCTTTTAACATTTAGTTTTTTCCCTAACTTGTATATCCATCCATCCGCTCATCCAGGACCGGGTCGTGGGGGGGGTCGTGGGGGGCAGCAGTCTAAGCTAAGACGCCCAGACTTCCCTCTCCCCGGTCACTTCCTCCCGCTCCTCTGGGGGATCCCGAGGCGTTCCCAGACCAGCCGAGGGACATGGTCTCTCCTGGGTCTTCCCCGGGCCTCTGCACAGTGGGCGGTATAGTTTTGACCAAATATATTTTTATACAGAGTAAAACATTGAAGTTGATCTATTCTGGAATAATATTCCTCTCTTTTTAATTCATATTTATGTTAAAAAGTTACAGTTTTAAAGCTTTAAAGATGTAGTTTTAGAGTGTTGAATAAATGTTTCTCCGGCTCGGCCCGCGACCTCAGGTGTGTTTTAGACTCTTGTGTGATTATGTTTGACACAGTCAGAGCAAACTAGCAGAAGAATGTGACACGAAACATAAATGCCAAAAAAACGGATAAAGAACATAAACAGATACACACACAGACAAACGCTCTGGTTGGAAGGATCTCAGTCACTCTGACGTCTCTCCATCTGTTATTTTAATAAAATAAAACTAAATAATCAGTCAGAGAAACCCAGAAGAAGCAGCAGGAACGTCGCGGACGAGCTGAAGCTTCCAGAAGGTTTCACAGACCAACACTGAAGCTGAAGCTGAAGGAAGTCCAGTTTCCTTCAGACGAGCGGCTGACGCACATCAGAGAAACCTCAGGACCTCCTGAGGACCAGAACGAGCTCACCACAGAACCGGACCTCCACGGCGCCGGGATTCCTTCATAATACCTGCTCTGTCAGTCTGGCTGGGCGACGCCCACCCCTCATTTCACCTGCAGATCCCGTCAACAGCTCCACTGAGAAACGTCCCTCAGATTATAAACGCTGAACGTCTGTGAGCCCCCCACACAGGCGAAGCGTGCCGACCAGAGAGGATGAGGAATATGTGCACAGGCCCTGGAGGGGTCGTCCAGCGGGGCGGGGCGGGGGCCGCAGGCCTGCACGCTCTGTATGTTCCATCAATAAAATCCATTTAAAACAAACAGCTCGGAGTAATCAGTCCTGTTGTCAACCGCAGCACACACCTGAGCAGTGTAAGCAGGCGACCGCCCCGGCAGGAAGCGGGGGGGCAGGTAGGCATTTCACTGCAGGCCAGTCATTTGTCACAATTGTCACTGAATGCACAAACACAAATTACTGAATTATAACTGCGGATGTGTGTGCAGCGTGGACTAAATCAAGGCCGCGCTGGGAGCTGTCATAACAGCGGCTCGCCGTGAGGGGGGGGGCTGTCCGCCGCGTCCATGGAACCGCTGTTAGTGTTGTTACAGGTAAACAAAAAGGGAATGTGGGAGCGATGAAAGCTCGAGTCAACAAAGTCCATATGGACAGAAATGTGTCACAGTCGGACAGAGACGGCGTTCCACGGTCCATAAACCGCTTTTCTGCAGGAAACAGAAATCACACTGCAAAGGACGAGCAATCAAATACTAAAGGATGAGCAATCAAATACTAAAGGATGAGAAATCAAATACTAAAGGATGAGAAATCAAATACTAAAGGATGAGCAATCACATGCTAAAGGATGAGCAATCACACACTAAAGGATGAGAAATCAAATACTAAAGGATGAGAAATCAAATACTAAAGGATGAGAAATCAAATACTAAAGGATGAGA
>NC_050533.1:383159-390189 GCF_002922805.2 Oryzias melastigma | reverse complement strand
TCATCATATTACCCCCCCTTTAGTGTCCAGCCCGACAGGTTAGAACTGCAGGAATCAGCTGAACACAGAAACCATCACCCAGGAGCGCCTACACGGCTGGGGGGCTGATGTATTCCTGGGGGGCGTGGAGGGTCTCTCTTTAAACCAGATCAGCTTCGTGAAGTAACTCTGCACTCATTTCTTTTAGCCGCCCCACCAGTTGATCCCGGCTCTGGCGTGGACCAGGGGGGGCGCTGACAGTTGCATGACAAGGAATGTTTCCCTTGGTAAGAGCCTACTTCCTGCTTGTGCAGTTGCAGCCTAATTGAAATGTTTCCTATTGAGCTCAATCAAGACGGCAATTACCTAATTATTCGCTTATGCCTCCCTCGGCCCGGCAGAGAGAAACCGAGCCGCACCGAGGGCGGGGGCGGTGGGGGTACTGAAATAAAGCATCAGACGAGTGGAAAAAAGGCTCATGGGAAATCCAGGAACAAATTAGTGGGAACATTTTTCTTTCGGATCCCTGAGCCGAGCAGGGAAAAGCGCTTGTGCTGAGACGGCTTTACGGAGATGTTTGCTGAACATCGGAGAAAGACGCAGCTCGGAGGAGGAGATCGGAGAAAGACGCAGCTCGCAGGAGAAGATCGGAGAAAGACGCAGCTCGCAGGAAAGCCGCCGCTTTTATGAGCTCATAAGGAAAAGTTTTATCAAAGAGGAGCGAGGGGGAGACATTAAAGGAGCTGGAATGTTTTGTCCCGGCTTAGCCGGCCTCTAACACATTTAATAATGAGACAGGTAATAAAACTCACTGGCTCAGACACACACCACAAAGGGGGGGCGTGTTTTCCTACTCTTTCCTCTCGACTCTCCCGACATAAAAATAGATGGCCTATGTCATGTTCTCTACCATAATAAACAACATTTTATAGCTCATTTAAAAATGGAGTATGTTAAAAAGCAATCAGTACGTCGTTAGAAGAATCCATCTTGAGCCGATGAGGCTTTACCTCTGAATTATTCATTTCTGCCCTCATGATGGATGGATGGTGTACCTGTGAGGGGCTGCGGTCCCCCCGCTGCGCCCTCTCATCCCCACAGCCCGCCTCTGTCCGCGGCGTCGACAAGTGCTGGCCGGACGACTCTCCAATGAATCATTTCAATGTATGGATAAATTAGCGGCCGTCTGGGTTCCAGCACACATGCTCAGCCGAGCGCGGACGCCATATTTCAGCCGACATGTGCACTACTGTTGTCTAAACAGGCGCCGCGGGGTGGGCCGGGCCACAGACCGGGGTCCTGGCTGGAGGTCATGGAAAGCAGTCGGAACGCACGCTCATGAACGCCCGCGAGGAGGAGCTGGAAGTCTGGCCTCCGAACGTTCAGCAGGAGAAGGAGAGCCGCCGCACAAACACCACATCAGCCGGGTGACCAGCGGACATGCTCATCTGAGCTTTATCTGGGGGGGTCCACAGGATGGGGGGCCTGGAGAACTGAATGTGACTTCTTCTGACACTTCTTCTGACACTTTCACCGCACATCCATCCATCCTCCTCCTCCTGTGATACCAGACATCCCTCCCCACAGTCTCTTCTGTCCAGAGAAGTACCACCAGACCAGCTGAGAGAAGATCCTTCCAGAAGCCTCCAGGAGGCCCCGCCCACATCAACTGAGTTCTATGGATGTGATGGAGCAACAACTCCTCACCTTGTGGATGAATGCACAGCCACCTTCTGTTTACATCTAGGATGTCCTCCTTTCACTCCGGACATTGAGCTTATGACCACGTGTGAGGAGGAACTCCTGAATTTACATGAGGAACTCCTGAATTTAGAGGAGGAACTCCTGAATATAGAAAAGGAACTCCTGAATTTAGAGGAGGAACTCCTGATTTCAGAGGAAGAATTCCTGATTTCAGAGGAGGAACTTCTGAATTCAGAGGAGGAACTCCTGAATTCAGAGGAAGAATTCCTGATTTCAGAGGAGGAACTCCTGAATTTACATGAGGAACTTCTGAATTCAGAGGAGGAACTCCTGATTTCAGAGGGATAATTCATGATTTCAGCAGATGAACTTCTGAATTTAGAGGAGGAACTCCTGAATATGGAGAAGGAACTCCTGGATTTACAGGAGGAACTCCTGATTTCAGAGGGAGAATTCCTGATTTCAGAGGAGGAACTCCTGAATTTACATGAGGAACTCCAGAATTCAGAGGAGGAGATCCTGATTTTAGAGGAGGAACTCCTGATTTTAGAGGAGGAACTCCTGATTTTAGAGGAGGAACTCCTGATTTCAGAGGAGTAACTCATGATTTCAGAGGGAGAATTCCTGATTTCAGAGGACGAACTCCAGAATTCAGAGGAGGAGCTCCTGATTTTAGAGGAGAAACTCTTGAATTTAGAGGAGAAACTCCTAAATTTACAGGAAGAACTCATGATTTCAGAGGAGGAACTCATGAATTTAGAGGAGAAACTCCTGATTTTAGAGGAGGAACTCCTGAATTTAGAGGAGAAACTCCTGATTTCAGAGGAGGAACTCCTGAATTTAGAGGAGAAACTCCTGATTTTAGAGGAAGAACTCCTGAATTTAGAGGAGAAACTCCTAAATTTACAGGAAGAACTCTTGATTTCAAAGGAAGGAACTCCTGATTTCAGAGGGAGAATTCCTGATTTCAGAGGACGAACTCCAGAATTCAGAGGAGGAGCTCCTGATTTTAGAGGAGAAACTCTTGAATTTAGAGGAGAAACTCCTAAATTTACAGGAAGAACTCATGATTTCAGAGGAGGAGCTCCTGATTTCAGAGGAGGAACTCATGATTTTTTAGGAGGAACTCCTGATTTTAGAGGAGAAACTCCTGATTTCAGAGGAGGAACTCCTGAATTTAGAGGAGAAACTCCTAAATTTACAGGAAGAACTCTTGATTTCAGAGGAGGAACTCCTGAATTTAGAGGTACGGTTCCCAAACTTCTTTCCACGCTGGTTCCTTCTGAAATGGTTGTCTCACAGAGATCTCCAGATGTAGATTTTAAAGTGTCTCAGACAATCATTCTGAATTCAATTGATAAATGTAGATGAGTCTTTGAGATCATAACATGATAAAAAGTTCTTCTGTCTTTTTTCCCTCAACAGCTCATGGACTTGAACCCTCGCCTTCGTGGTTGTCATGACAACATGGTTTGCAGACAACAGAACCGTTCCGGTTCGTTCTGACCTCAGGTCGGTCGAGACATAATAAAACCCGTTATCCATCTGGTGAGGAGTCAGATGCTGAACTCTCTGAAGTTAAGGAGGAAAGCCATATCAAGTTCTTCCTCGGTGTGCGCTGGCATTCGGTTCAGAGGAGGTCCAATTGATCATCCTGCATGTTAATGAAGTGACTTCACAGTGAGGATGAAGATCGACTCACAGCAGTTATTTATGAAGTCTTTTTATTTTTGGTGTATTTGTCTTTGCCTCTCGGCTCCTTTTTCGCTGTGATGAACCGAGCTGCGACTGCATCACCGCAGCCGCTGTGCAGCTGCAGCTGCACGTGCATGCACAGAGCGGAGCGTCCAGGAGGTCTGTCTGCCTGCAGCAGCATTCTGATGCAGAACCTGAAACCATGCAAATGTGATCAGCCTTGATTGGGACGGCCGCATACCATTAGACATAATTGCAAAGAAGCTTTTCCAAATGCTGCGGGAAAGGAAGGATTTGAACGCTGTTCCCAGGATTTGGGCAGAACAGGGAGGTCAGGAGGAGCTGGGTTTCTGCAGGGCGGGTCGGTACACGCGAGTGTCCACCAGGTAACGTACGGCGGCTTCGGGGGCCGAGCCGTCACCTCACATGATTGATGGCTGCTCTGAACGCTAAAGTCAACAGAGCAGAAGCACGTCTCGGCGGGCCGGGCCCAAACTCAGCGCCATTTAAGGGTCAGGAGCTTCGGAGCGCGCTCCCATTATCTCCTCCTCACGCAGGGAAACGGAGGAAATCGCCACTTGAGTTTGGAAAACGACAACATGCCTGAAAGGATCAGGACTGCTGCATTAGAGCGCAGAGGAAAACTGCTTCCCGTTTGTCCAGCTTTCCTAGGAATGTTTGGGAGGAACACCTGAAACCTCCAGCAGCACTTCAGTGAGGGGGGTCGGGGTCACCTGCTGCAGGGCACCTCCTGCTGCAGCTGTGGGCCTCCTCATTGTGGACTCCATTCCACCAGAACCACCTCTGGTTTCTGTGCAGCAGATGAGAGATGGAGGATCGAGGTTCCAGACATCGAGAATCCTTTCTCCTGAGCATTCTAAAGCAAACAGAACTGATCTGGAATCAGCTCAGAACATATGAAGTACCATGAGGTCCAGATCCGCTCGTCCCAGATTCTGAAATCTAACAGAAAATGGGGAAATCTAACAAAGATCTTTTAAACAAACGTACTAAAACCATTGCTGGTTTGCTTATCGTTCATCCTCTGGGTTTTATTCATGCCGAGTGATCCGGCAAACGTTTCGACTTGTGGGCCAGAAACGGTTCTAAACTTGACAGATGGACCCGAACCGATGCTTGAAGTGTTTCTAGACAATTACTGGTCTTTATGAATAAAATTGAAAAGATTTTTAGGAAGCGACCTCATATGAGAAACAAAATGGAATCTGGACAAAAACATGCTTTTTTATTTCAAAACTGTCGTTTTTGTTCCTATTTTAGTGCCAAGTCCACGACTGGTTTATGTCTTTCAGGGAGAAACACACGTTTGGAAAAATGCTGTTTGTTGTGTTGGAATAATCTGAAAAATAACGGACTTTCAAAACACACAAACGTACGAAACAACAAATCTTTCAACACAACATGAATGCAAAATAACTTTCTGCACTCAAACACATCTCAGTTTATTTGTGGTGCTCCATCTAAGGGAAACACCAAAATGAGGGAAATACAGAACATTCATATGGATTATCAGTATAATTTATTCCAGTGTGGCCCCCGGGCCGTAGTTTGCCCACCGCTGGTCCAAAGCCTCCCAGTGTTTGCTTTAGAGTCCAGAACAGAACCATGAATGTGTCAGAGGAGGGAGTGGAACTGAAGCGGATCGACGGCACCGCCGCGGCTCCAGCCGGATGCCAGCAGTGGGAAAGGAGCCTCAGGATTCAGCACGGTCAGCCGTCCGGGGGGGGGGCAGCGTGATGTGGTCGTGACGGCGACATTTCCGTGTTTCTTATGAGGAAACGCCAGAAAAGACGTAAACGCCTCAATGATCAGCTGATTAAACGTCTGTTACCTCTAATAACTGAAGAAATTAATTCACTCCTAGAATAATATTCCTGTCCGTTTTAAATCATAATTATGTTGAAAAGTTATGGTTTTAAAGTTTTACACTTTTATCATGTTTATCCTGACACCTAAGGTGTGTTTTGGATTTTGGTTCCTGTGTCTGAGTTTGACCCTCCTGCTATAAAGCCTTTTCATTATTTGTTTTTTAAATATACGACACAAAAATATCAGAACTGAGGAAATAATGACCAAGGTCGTTCTTTAAATGTGTAGGAGGCTCTTCTTCCACTTTAGTGAAAGGGGTGAAAACCGAGAGATGAAGGTCAGAGGTGAAGTTATTGACAGGTAGACAAGAATTCACCTCCAGCTCTTCAATAAATGCACATACGTGCTTTTATTCTGAAAGTCCGTTAGAGTCAGGTTCGGTGAGGACTTGTGTCCACCGTGCTGTGAAAGCAACGCAGAGACAAAGCTTCCTGTGGCCCGCTCGTCCTCATCAGCTCCTGCCAGACATTCGTCTTCTGCTGCAAATGAAAGCAGATGTTGGAAAGCAGGAGACGATGAAGCACCTGCGAGTCCTGCGGCTGCACTGCAGACCTGCAGACCCGCAGACCTGCAGACCTGCAGACCTGCAGACCTGCAGACCTGCAGACCTGCAGACCCGCAGAAGGAACCGGCTTCAGCGGATTTGCCTTTACCACCACAGGAGTCTGCATGTGTTTGTGTCAGAGAATCTCTGTTCACCCACGTGCACACCCACGTGCACGCGCAGCGGCGTTTAACCTTCACTCTGTGGGGGTAATCTCCTCTGATTTCTCCGACCTCGCTCTGTTGGAACCAGATGAGTGTGACGGAGGGCAGAACAAAGGCGGTGGCTCCAGATCGTCCCTTTGGTCATCAGTGTCCACTTCATACGACCAACCAACCACAGCCCCCCCCCCACTGCCAGCGCCAGCCCCTACGGGCCGGCTGCCTCCCAGCTGCAGCGCAGCTCTTCTTGATTGCGCCTGATTTGGGTTAAGTGATTATTACACTGCTGTGGTTGGAGCGGGCCCCCCCAGTCTGGAACTGAGGGGAGGGTCCTGCACCTCTGCAAACACACATGCAGGACTACAGCGTTCGAACCGCCAAGGAGCAGAGACTGCTGGGATGAAGACCTTAGAACACTGCAGAGATCCTCCAGCATCTCCTCATGGGGGGGGCAGAACACTAATCGGCCGCGGTGCTGAGGTAGAGCGGTCCACCTCTGAGCAGAATGTCACAGGTTTGGTTCCCGCATTGCCATGAGTCAAAGTGTCTAAACGCTGAAGCCACGTTTCTCCTGGAGGATCAGGCTATGAATCAGACAGTAAAGCTCTTCGGTACGGAGAGAACACCGAATATATTTAAGATTTGATACAAATTGTGGAAAACAAGTCTAAATACACACTTTGAAAAGACTTTAAGTTTTCCAGAACTCTGTACTGGAATCCTTTGTAATCTGTAGTTCGTCTTAAGCTGCTGTCATTTTAACGTCTTCAAGCATAAACTGGATTTTTGATGTTCAAGTTTAAACGTGAATAACAATTTATACACAAAATGTTTTGTATGCATTCCAAATGCAGTACTACAAACAAACACCCATGAGAATATTTTCTCTCCGTAACAACTACTCATAAAGTTCTGAACATTTTCAAAGATGTGTCTGACTGCTAGAGTCTCCTGGACTCAGGAAACTCCAGACTTTCAGCCGGTTTGAAGGTTTCTTCATGCATCAATCTAAGGTTAAAGTCTCGTTAGCTGTTTTGTTCTCCTCGTTTGACCCCTC
>NC_050533.1:382658-383144 GCF_002922805.2 Oryzias melastigma | reverse complement strand
GGGGGGGGGGGGGGTAGTAGTAGCAGCTCAAGAACCATTTGGTGTTTTACCCCCCCCATCCAACCCCTTCATGCTGAGTGTCAAACATGGAGGATTTGTCCAATTTTTTAGAGTCTTTGGTTCGACTCGGTCTGGATTTGAACTCACAACCTTTCAGTCACAGGGCAGACACTCCTCCACAGGGCCACTGGGGTTTGGGCTTTGAGTAGACCCATGCAGTTTGTCTGTCTGTGCAGAAGTGTGAGTCTGCATAGATCCATGCAGCTGACGCATTTGCGCAGATCTGTACGGTTTGTGTGTCTGCGCAGATCATTGGGATTCGTGTGTCTGCGCAGACTCTAAGAAGTTTGTGTATCTGTGCAGATGTGTGGAGTTTGTGTGTCTGCGTGGATCCATTCTTCACTAACATAAAATATTTATCTTGGATCCCGGACAGATTTTTAGGCATTTTCTTGCCTCGACAGCTCTCTGAACGTATCTATTCAA
>NC_050533.1:364940-382213 GCF_002922805.2 Oryzias melastigma | reverse complement strand
TCAGCCTAACAGGAATGTAGAGCATGTGGAGGACAGGCCATCCAGCTCTATGGTGTCAGCAGACCATAGTCCTGCAGAGGCTCCGCCTCCTCACTTAGCCAGGTGATGGGGGGGGGGACTTGAACCCGGACCAATCGGTTTTACTGTGCAGATCCTAGAGATTTCCTTCACTGATGATCAAATCCAATCAGAAGTCTTCTGATGGCATCACGCCGTTGCCCCTCCCCCAGCCCGCCACGTCTCCACCGGGACGTCTCCGTCTTGTGAGTTCACGCCTCGTCCCTGACACGGAAAATGAGGGGAATGTTTTTGGCGGTGGAAAGAGAGGAGGAGGCAGACTTTATGACCCGTGTTCCCTGTCCTGCCGTAAAAATCACACCAGCTTTTTCCAGAGCTGCATCATCCGCCGCGGAGCCAAAGCAAACAAGACGGCGAGAAGACAACACGAGGACAACAAAGGCGGAGAGAGGAGGTCTGCAGACCTGCAGGTCTAGTTTACATACCCCCCCTCCTGGTTTCAGTCAGAGAGATCCATGCTGGCCATCATCCAGCCTCTGTGTGGGCACAACGCTCTCCAGAGGGGCGACTTTAGGGCCAAACCCGGCGTCCCAGCAGGGACCCACCGCATGCCGGGGGGGTGGGGGGTGAATTAGAGCTGGCATGCTACTCCGCCTTCAGCAGGGCTGGGACTGTCAAACTCGATTGTATTCAGAAGGAGAAAGCAAACGTTTGTGCGTGCACGGCCTTGAAGATGAGACCGCGGCCAGCGCTAAAGTGCTGTCCTGTGAGGTCCCGTCGGCGGCGAGCGGAAGACGACATCATCCTGAGGCGGATTCCCGTGCCACATCGCGTTAGCCCACAACACAGCCTGAGAGGAGGCAGATTAGCCGGGAATCCTGGCAGAGCGGGTCGCGGCGGCGAGCTCTCATGTGTCCGTAATGCAGCCTAACAAGAGTGATTTGCACAGTTAAATCAAACCAAGCGCCGGCGCTTTGGGAGTGCAGAGATCTGAGATCCATAAAGACGCCGCGGCGCTCGCCACTGCGGCTCACTGGACTCTGTCTGCTTCTACCAAACCCCGTCGGAGATAAGATGAAGAGAAGGTTACCCCGAGAGTGCCGGCTTCAACCGTAATGCACCGCAGATGGAGCCATGCAACCACCCCACACAAAAACTGCCTGGAGGTGGAGGGGGAGGAGCAAACCACAGCCACTCCCACCAACCAACACCTGTGATAAATTAAGATCCATTTAGGAGACAATGACAGAATTAAAGAGAGAACGACCTTCAGCTCATCAAACAGATCCACAGAATTTGACCAGGACTCTCCTGAACATTCATGCTGATCCATTCAGGAGTGGACCTGCTGCTGAGTGCACAGAACGTAGAGCTGCAGGAAAACGTAGAGCTGCAGGAAAACGTAGAGCTGCACAGAACGTAGAGCTGCAGGAAAACGTAGAGCTGCACAGAACGTAGAGCTGCACAGAACGTAGAGCTGCAGGAAAACGTAGAGCTGTAAAGAACGTAGAGCTGTACAGAACGTAGAGCTGTAAAGAACATAGAGCTGCACAGAACGTAGAGCTGTAAAGAACGTAGAACTGTACAGAACATAGAGCTGCAGGAAAACGTAGAGCTGTACAGAACGTAGAGCTGTAAAGAACGTAGAGCTGCACACACCGTAGAGCTGTAAAGAACGTAGAGCTGTAAAGAACATAGAGCTGCACAGAACGTAGAGCTGTAAAGAACGTAGAACTGTAAAGAACATAGAGCTGCAGGAAAACGTAGAGCTGTAAAGAACGTAGAGCTGTAAAGAACGTAGAGCTGCACACACCGCGGAGCTGTAAAGGACGTAGAGCTGTACACAATGTAGAGCTGCACACAACCTAGAGCTGCACAGAACGTAGAGCTGCAGGAAAACGTAGAGCTGCATAGACCGTAGAGCTGTAAAGAACGTAGAGCTGCACAGAACGTAGAGCTGCATAGACCGTAGAGCTGTAAAGAACGTAGAGCTGTAAAGAACGTAGAGCTGCACATAACGTAGAGCTGTAAAGAACGTAGAGCTGTAAAGAACGTAGAGCTGCAACATTCTCTCAGGCGGGCATTCGTCCAGAACAAAGTCAAGGTCATCTGGACTTGTCATCTCAAGACCATCCTGACATCTAACAGAAACGAAGTATTGAAACATCAGAGAATTACTGCAGAAAAGTAGTAATTCTGTGAGACAGAGAACTGACTGTATCCCTGAAAAAAAAGAATCATCTGAAGTTACCGACCTGAAAAGAGGACATAGTCATGTGATCTACTGTTACATGAGGATTCTTAATAACCTGAATCCATGATGGAAATATATAAATAACTGATCTTCTGAGTGTGTCGGTCTCAGCATAAGATTTGAAGTCTTTGATTCCTGACAACACAAGGCAGCAAGTATGATTGGATGAACTTTCCTTTATTCATCAAAACTGTTAGCAGCTGAACCAGATGGATAGAAGGACGTGAAAACGTCCATGAAGAATCCTGTCCTTTATTATTGAACTTTTTTCACTTCTATATCTACTGAAAACCAAATGAAATGAGGATGTTTGTCCAGAGGAGGTTTGCTGGTCTGACGGCTCCAAACTAAAATGAAGGAAGCTGCCAAACTGGGTGGGCATCACAGACCTCTAACGTGAGCTCCTGGCAATTTTACACACTGCCGACGGTGCGGCTATCTGACAGCCAATCAGATGAGAGCCAGACCTCCAGCAGACGTGGCTGAAGCGACCTTATCGCTCCAACACATCGAAGATAACATCCGGCCGCTTTGAGAGGCTGGAGAGGACGCTCAGGACTCCCAAACATCCCAAACCCAAAGCTAGAGATGCTCTGCAAAGGCTGCATTAACATTTTCAGAGCATTTCTAAATCCAGTCGGAGCTTTTCCCCGCGCTCGCCTCCCACAGCCTCCCACCTCCCACAGCAGGCTCCATTGCTCCAGGAGATCCTATCATTTCTCCCGCAGTCTAGATTTCTTGGGTGACTTCAAAGCTTGTTCGCTAAGTGTTTAGAAGAATGCAATGGAAACAGGAAAATAATGTTCTGATTTCTGTAAACTTTATAGCATCTGTTTCTGCTTAGTGCCGGTGCTGTGCAGCAGCGGCTCCATACTGTGTTCACTTCAGGACGTTGCTTTTTTTCACAGAAGCCTTCAAACAGCTCTCTGGAAAGAGTCCCAGCAGTGTTCAGGCCTCTAGAACAGCAGCTTTAACGCTAACAGAACCACAGAGACGGAGCCGCGCCGGTGGATCCGAGGCCGTCCTGGCCGCGGCGCGTCTGAACCCGAGCGGTTTTCATTGGCGTCACGGGCCATTGGGAAAGCAGGTGAAGATAAATGACACCACAAGGGTAATACTTTAACCCTCTAAGACCTAACTCCACTCTTGTTTGGTTAACCTTCATCTTGGGAGAATTCCGGCAACGCCACGATTGGAAAGGGAAAGGAACCAGGCGAGGCTCTGCTGCCGTCCCAAAAGGCCGGTGAGTAATGCAGCTGGCACTCCCAGACCAGCGCTACCGCCTCCTGTATACACAACATGACAAGCCGTTTTCAGGCCCAGCCAGATAACTCCATCACCGTCTCCCTGCGCCGCGCGGCGGCGTGACTTGAAGACGGTGTTTACCCGCACGCTGTGACTGGCAGCCTCAGGGCTCCTGTCTCCCATCCCTAACTCAATCATGCTCGGGTTTCACTCTCGCCCATCCGAGGCTAACTCACTTCCTCTCTATCCGCTCACTCGGCCCCCCCATGCTAAAACCCTTAGCACACATCCCACCCAGACAGCTTTCATGTACAGTAAGTCTACCCCCCCAAACATAGAAGGTCAGATCACAGCAGAACTCTTCAACCTTAAAGGAAGAATTTTCAAAACATTTTCAGCCAAACACTCAAGTCCACCTTAAATCACTGGTAAATCCGCCTTAAATCATTGCTGATTTGATGCTGTTCAGATGATAAACTTTTACTGTTTTTTATTTAACCTTTATTTCACCAGCTGAGCTATAAGAACATGTGCCTATTTACAATAACAATCTATATAAAATAATATTTTCTGTTTTCTCACTAAAGTCTCAAAACATTTAAATTTAAGGTGAAACTTTAGAGTTTTAACAGATCCTGGGACATTAACAACGCTCTGAGGATGAAATCCATGTAAACACGGTGGATTCTGGGAGTTTGAAGAGGAGCGGATCAGCTTCCAAACCGTTCCCAGTCGTCTTTTTTTTATTTTATTTATGTTTACTTCGTGTTTTAACTGTATTTATTGTCTTGTGTTGGTCTGCCTTGAAAAAGAGATTTAATCTCAATGGGATTTCCTTGTAAAATAAATAAAAAACAAACCAATAAATAAATTAGGATGATGCAGCTTTTAGCCAAAATCCCAACTAGAGTCATTTTCTAATTCAGGTGTGCAACCTTTAACAGTGAAAGAGTCATTTAGTCTAGATTCTTACAGACCAGAACCCAATGAGAGCCACAAAGTCCCATTTTATCGTTTAACAGTCCACAATATTTATGCTTTTATTTGGCAATTAAGCATTTATTTATAAATTACATTTTAAATATATATGTTTTTATATATATATAACTATATTTATAACTTCTAACTTTGCTTTTGACTGCAGCACACTCTCGTTCCTTTCAAAATAAAACCCACCCGAGTCTAAAAGGTCGTCCTGCTGCAGCAGCTTCACTTACGTTAAAGATGCAGTACAGTCGAGCACGATATTTTCTATCATTAGGACTCTGGGGTACTTTCTTCCTTTTAGTCTCAAAAATAGACAACATTCTAGGAGAATTAAAATAAATAAATACATAAAAAACTCACATTTTTTAAAATAACCTGAACTTTTTTGAAAACACACAACTCTAAATCATTTTAAACCACATTTATGAAAAACTTTAACCACATTAGTTTATTTACCAAAATAAAAAAATAAAAACTTTTGGAGGATTTTATTTGACCAACTCTAAATTAAAAACACAAATTTAAAGAACATTTTACAGAATTTCTGACAGTTATTTATTTTGCAGAAATGACAAAACTTATTCATTCAATCGTTAGCATTTTTCATTAAACATAATTGAGCCACAATAAAGGGATAAAAGAGCCGCAGGCTGCAGACCCCTTTATGGGACATAGTTTCTGCAGAGCAGCAGGAGTTCTGGGCTGTTGCAGGGAAGTAAGCCTGCTCTTATTTCCTAGCTTACAGCCCTCACACTGCCAGCCTAGCATTACCATAGCAACAAAAACGTCAGCAACATGGTTTCTATCCAGCCGCCCGGTTCTGATCCGGATTCCAGCTCAGACCAGGAAAACAAAGACGTTCATGGATCTATTTATGGATGCATCCGAATGGGGCGGAGCACAGAGCTTGTTGTTTCTACAGTCAAATACGACTAACTGTATTTTTCATCTGCTCCTGATTCACAACGATGTTAAAGTAATATTCAGAAATGTATTGAAATCTGAATTTTCTTCATCTATGTCCTCCATTGTCAGAGAAATGCAGCATGAAGACGTTAAAAGACCCAAATCTCCATCAGTGTGAGTCTCTAGAGCAGGGGTCACCCCTGTGGCGCCCGCGGGCACCAGGTACCCCGAGGACCACATAAGGTCCCCGCAGGTCTCCTCTAAAAATAGCACAACTCACTTGTGAGCTGCGTCTAAAATTAAATGTTATTCTGTCGCTATTGTTTTATTAAATTACACTTGCATTTACACAGATTTCCAAATTAAAACGTCCTAAAAATATGTTAATGATTCGTGAACTTTAGATACGTTTTGGTGACCCCGGACCTTCTGCAGTTCAAAGATCAGATTTGGTCATTAGTTCAAAATGTGACATAATTCTAAACATAACTGATAAACATGGTACAACGTAGTGAAAACGGGACATTTTTCCATGAAATGTGAGAGATCATCTGAAAATATAACAACTACTGAGATTAATAAAGTGCTGAGTAGAAATGATTGAACACATTCTTGTAAACATATGTTTCCTCTCGTGTTTACAGGTGATACTTGTCTTCTGATAACCAACCCGAATTTGGATTCTTTGATGAATGAAGCTCATGAAGAGTTATTAAATATTTCCGAGTGGTTTAAATTAAATCAACTTTCTTTAAATGTACAAAAGACTAATTACATAATTTTACTAATAAAATGAATGCATTTAATTTCGTAAATCAAAAACTTAATATCGACGGCATTTTTATTGACCAAGTTACTCAACAAAGTTCTTGGGAGTGACAGTTGATCAAAAATCAGTTGGTATTTTGAGCAACATTGGCTCCTCTATAAATACACCTTGAATGATGAAGCTGTACTGAACTTTAATTTATCCACACTTTATCTACTGTACTATGATTTGGGGGAATTTATGTACAACATATTTGAATATCTTGCGTATTATTAGTTTTTCAAATAGACTGTCCCTTCAATTTCTTTATTAAAAAATATAAGATATTAACAATATTTAATATGAATACATAAAGTATCTGTGTCTTAAGTATCAGTCGAAGGTTTTTCCAACATTTTTGCTGATTTTTGAATGTATTCCTCCGATGTTCATTCCTATCTTCCTTTCTGTAGAACGACTGTTAATCCAAATACTATAAAGTACACAGGGCCAAAACTTTGGAATAATCTACACTGTACTCTGAAATCTATTTCTTTGTTGGTGAAATTTAAAAAACAATAAAATGAAGCTCACTTTTATATTTTTCAAAAAGTGTGAATGTGGTGAAATGTAAGTTTTATTTTGCTGACATTTGTGTTTCTGTGGCGAGATTCTGTTTTGGGGAGGGGGTCTTATGAGACTGTAGGTCTTCACACGGATGTATTTCAGTTGTATTTGTCTCTGTAATCCAGGCGGTTGCATTTTATGTATGTGCAAATAAAGAAAATCAAATCAAGTATTGATTTCTGTTTCCTAGCTTGTTGTCTTTGTTGATAATTATGGTGAGAAATCAGAGTCTTCACATAGCGGAGAATCATTATTATAAGTAATAAGGTAGAACTAGGCTGATTAGTTATTTCAAGCCGGTATCCCTCGTATGACTCAGTACCGTGAAGTCTCCCTCCGTTTCACACAGGCTGCTGACTCCTGCTCTGGAGGATCTTCGTTGGCTGAGCATCTCGGGGTTTGTTCAAAACAAGAACGACGGAGTTTCAGGAACTTTAGAGTCCGACCGAGTCGTTTTAGAAGGTTTTACCGCTGTGCAGAAACCCAACACTCAGACTTAATTGAAGCTGAAGTAGGTCATGAGTTGGGGGGGTCACCTTTTGTCAGGCCTGCGTGAGGCTGAACATGTGTGCGGCGCGGCGTGCTCGCCGCGGCTCTGTTCTCTGTTAGTCTGGATTTAACACGGTGCAGTTATGACGATGCCTTTCTGTTTACAGCATTGTTATCCCGGCGCCGCTGAAAGGTTAATGAGCGGCAGATGAGGAGGAGGCTCCGCCCCTCAGCAGGAGGGGTTACGGGTCAGAGCCAAACCACGGACACGTACAGTCGGCCACGCCGGCACAGAAATGATCCAATGACTCGCCCTGGAACCGAACGCTCTCACTGGACCCCCCAGGTCAGGGGGTCTGAGAATGAAGCGTTTTCATTGGTCCTCCTGCAGACTCCCTGATGTCTGTGGGTCTTATTGGACAACAGTCTCTGCTCAATGCTGCACCAAGACTCACCTGTAGCATCAGGTTAGACTTCAGTCCTCATCACAGAAGCATTTCTGTCACATTCAACTCGTTTTACCTTTTTTATTTTAAAAATATACATAAAAATGAGTTTGTATCCGTCCAGAACTCTCTCCAGAACCACACGGAATCTTTTGTCTCTCCGTGTGACTCTCTAAAATAATAGTAACGTTTTAAAGAGAAGTTTCCTTAATCAGCATTTGCTGTGTGAATGCTCAACAGGATTCACTCTAGTGTATTTCTGTTTCTCTTGATTGTGTGATTGCTTACTCAGCATTCACACCATAGTGATTCTCCTGCTCCTTTTGCTCATTTTCGCAGGTAAAAACTCGATGACACTGTCAGAGACTTCAGGAATCTTGGCATCAAAACGGTCAGCTCCTTCAGGACGTTACTGCTTGTGTTTTAGGTTTTTATAAACGTTATAGTTTTAAAAATATTGAGCAAAATATGCTTGATAAGAAATGAAAGAAAGTCTTCAAATGTCAACATTTTAAGTAGATTAAAAACAAACCTTTAAGTATATTCATGGTTGTGTTTTCATCTTTTAGCTAATATTTTAGTGACATGCTAACATTTTTGGCTAATTTAACATTTACTGGAGCTTTTAGGGTTAATTTAGAGTTTAGTTACTATTTTAGTAACAAGCGAACACTTTTGGCTAATTTAGTTTAGCTGGTATTTAAGCAACGAGCTAGCTTTTGGCTAATTTGGCCTCTACTAAGATAAAAGGTAAAAAAAAAGAAAAACACATTTTGAGAGATGTTAGCTTCTTATTATGTTTTTGCTTTTGTTTGTGCCAAAAAATAGACATTCATAAAAAAAAGTTAATGACGGCCAATCCACATGCCTTAAAGGCTAAAGTAAATCTCTGCAGCTCCTTCTAGGTTTCGATCGGTAACGTCTCTGTAACTGTCAAAGGTCGACGACCTCTGCTCTAATCTCTTCTGAACACACTTGTAAAAACATTTAGAATTTAGCCAGAAGATCCGTTTGTTGCTGCAGGTTCATGAGACCTCACAGAGAGCTGCTCTGCGGCGGTACTGTCACTATCCGCCATCTTTGGACAGCACCACATCTGTGGGGCGGGGGGGCATCAGGGAGGCCGATCCTCCATTGTGAGTAAACACCATTTCATGGGCGGCTTGTGTTTGTCCTCATTAGGCTGCAGGAAGGAGAAAGCGGCACGCCGGCCGGGCCGCCGCGTCCCTCTCCCCGCTCTGCCCCGTCCAGATCCCGCTTCCTGCCCCGCCGGCCGCTGGCATGATGAATGGGCTCCAGCTCCGTTCAATTACGTCCAAAGTGCGAAGACGCAGGGACAATGGAAGCCGGGCCGGGCGGCGCGGCGCAGACCCGCAGCATTCTTCGCAACAATTTGGTCTAATTAGCATCAACTGCTGCTCCATCCATCATACTCCTCCAGAAACATAAACAAACTGTCAGCTCTAGCGTAACAAACAGATCGCCCGGCTACTTAGCACAAATTATTCTTACATGAAACGCAGCTTCTCAGGCAACCCCCCCCTGCAGGACATCTGGGGGAGCAGAGAACTCCCTAAATTGAAGACATGTGTTCCAGTCAAGTTCAACTCTCAAGTTCTGCAGTGGACACGCTGACAGTTTGTGCTGCTGACCTGCCCCTGACGGGCCGGGGGGGGTGGGGGGGGGCTGTTGTCCGTCAGGGTGTGCATGCATAAACAATCAGGACGTCGCTGCATTTTAAACAGCATCTTCCTGTGCAGGGAAACGCGCTTCTGAGGATCTGCGGTTTATGATGACAGAGTCATCACTCTGTTTGATTTTCAGGTTTCATTTCACTCACAATAACAACACCCCCCCACCCCCACCCCAACCAGAAAAATGACAACAATCCCTGAAATGAATCTGGAAATGTAACAGTCTGAGATCTGACCTAAAATGTTTATGTGGTCAATAAGAACGAGAGGAAAACAAACAAAATACACAACAGAGTAAAAGACAAAGATCCTTTCAACTCAAATATCTCATGCTGGGAGTGACGGCAGCATCAGCTCAAAACCACAGAAACTAATCAATCATGTTAGTAAAAAGGAATCAAATCGATCAGGAAGTCGATCATCCTTTTCTCCTCCTGTTTGTATTTTATGTACATGAGACGTCCAATCACACGCTAGCTTCTGCAGTCGGCTCACCTCCGATTGGCTGAAGGAGATCCTCAGACTGAAGTGTG
Organism: Oryzias melastigma; assembly: GCF_002922805.2. Lineage (NCBI taxonomy): Eukaryota > Metazoa > Chordata > Actinopteri > Beloniformes > Adrianichthyidae > Oryzias > Oryzias melastigma. Next base: position 372,266 of record NC_050533.1, on the reverse strand, counting down.
ACGTGTTCACTGAACAAATATAAGACTTTTATTCAACCACAAAGAACAAAACTGTCTAAGTGACTGTTTGAACGTTTGATCGTCTTTACACGTTTTGTTTTCTATTTTAACAAAAAGGAAGAAAAAAGTTTCTCTGTTAAAATGTTTTTTCATGGACAGCTTTAAGGGTAACTCATCACTAAATCAACTTTTTATCTAAACGGGGCTTCAAAAGTGCTGTCTGCTGCCACATTTTTAAATAAATGTAATTCCTGAAAACGTGTCTGTGTGCTGCCCCCTACAGGTTGAAACGAGGCACTACAGTTGAATTTTGTGATTGGTCAGCTGGTGTAAGTCCCAGAAGTTTCACGTCATCGTGCTCTCCAGCTCCAGTATGAAGCCCCGCCCATCTTTGATTGTGTAACGTTGTTAGCGTGTTAGCTTTAGCATCTACTGGTTTACACATCAGAGAACAGAGGTTTAATGTCACTGGTGTTGAATCCAGAGAACTCCGTCCTGGAGTTGTATTTAATGAACTTTTTACCCTGGATTGTTAGCTTAATACGTTAGCCTTCATCAGCTATGATGCTATCATCGTTTTACCGCTCAGACACAGGTCCCCTTTCATGCAATCACTATGGTGTGATTGCTTAGCAGCATTCTCACTACAGAGATTCTCCTTTCTGTACGTTTTTCTGCACATAAAGACTCAATCACACTTTCAGAGATTTCAGCATCTTGGTATCAAAACGTTCAGCTCCTTCAGGACATTAACGGTTGTGTTTTTGGTATTTATAAACTTCATAGTTTTTGAAATATTAAGCAAAATATGTTCCATACTCTTAACCTGGATTAGCTGAGTTTACTAGAACACCAAACAAACCAACTGCCTTCAGTTTTTAAAGTTTTTACAGACATCCAAAACTAGACAAGTTCAGTTCAATGAACTTAAAACGGCGAGTTTATACATTTGTCAATAGGAAATCGTCCTAGTAAAGTTTATTTAATGAATTGTGTAGTCATAACTTATAACCATAAGTTCATTATGTTTTCAAAACAGTGTTTATAAAAGCAGAATTATTAAATCCTGGTTTCCTGCATGTCAGACCTGTACTTAACCAACTAAACTATCCAACCGCTCACAACAATCCTGCCGCAAAAGAAAAAAAAATCCTTAATTTTGATAATTTGATTAAATATCTACTTCTCTACCTTTGGTGGTTAAGTCCTTATGAGCTCTGACTGTTTTAATACCTTAAAAACTGTACAAAACTATTGAAAACAGAGTAAAGAAAGAGTCCAATGAAAGCAGAGATGATTTCCTAGCTGTGATGATGCACTATAGTTGGGATGGTTTGGTCATTACATCAACATTTGTCTAAAACCCCAAAGGAGAAAGAACGTTTTGAACATTTAGAAAAACAAAAATCAATCCTTACTTATTGACCATTATTGGCTAACAACCAGCGCCTCCAAACTCTGGGAAAAATAGGATTGAAAAGCAACTTTTAAAAGCGACGAATATACAATTTTATGATTAGAAACTCAGCAAAATGCAAACTCTGATGCAAATGCAAAAATGTACAGAGAGACGTTATTTACCAAAGGGCAGAATTAGAGCTGAAAAATGTACATTTTAATTCTTAACTTCTCTTATGGTGTAGCTGGATCTCTGGAGGAAATCCTTTTTGTTTTTCTTTATTTTCGACATTCAGAAAATGGCTGACCAGTTTCCATCAAAGACAGGTTTGATATAAGCTCCGCCCACTCCTGCAAGAACTTAAGAGCAGAAATGATCTCTACATAACATATTTAGTGACACTTAAACGTCATGTTTAATGTTCAAACAACACATTTAGTTAAGTAATGATACCAAACTAAGAAATATAATGAATGATGACTCAGAACTGTGATTACAGTCAGAGTTTACAGAAATGAGTGAGAACGTCTTCAAATGTCTAACTTTGAAGATTAACAACAAACCTTTAAATATATTCATGGAAAATGTTTTCCTCTTTACAGTCATTTAAAAAATGGAGTTTAGCTAATACTTTAGCAACATACTAACATTGTTGGCTAATTGAGTTTACTGAGGACTTTGAGGCTATTCTGGAGTGTAGCTAGCATTTATTAAGCGATGTGCTAGCTTTTGTGGCTTATTTGGCATCTACTGAGTTTTTTACGCTATTTTGTAGTTTAGCTAATATTTTAGCAACAATCTAATGTATTTAGCTTAATAAAACCATCTACTGAGGGTTTTTAAGGCTAATTTACTATTAGGCTTCTATATTAGCAACAGGCTAATGTTGGCTAATTGAGTTTACTGAGGACTTTGAGGCTATTCTGGAGTTTAGCTAGTCTTTCAGCAACGTGCTAGCTTCTTTGGCTGATTGGGCATAAAGAGTTTTTTGGAGATAGTTTTGAGTTTTGCTCATATTTAAGCAACACATGAAATATGTTGGTGAAACTGGCGTGTATTAGGTATTTTTAAGCTATTTTACTACACATTTTTCAGAAATTCAACTTCAGGCTCTTTCATAGTTCTTTGACAACATTTTCAGTCTTTTAGCAAATGTAACATTTTACAAATAGCAAATCCCTTCAAAGTAAATTGCGTCTCCATTTCCAGCAAAAAGCTTCAGGATCTTTAGCGACTACTTTCAGCTAAAGCCTTCACACTAGAATTATTGCAGCTAATGCAACTTTTTTAGTATACTGCCGCTCGCCGTCGGGCATCATGTACAGAGAAAAATCCTCAACGGAACGTTCTGTAGTGAAACCACAGACATAATACTATTATCAATGTATGCAGTCAATGGGTGAAACTGGCATCACTCCCCATCACTGAAGACGCAGTGTAGCCTCACTTAGCTCCGCCCCCTTTTTCACATTTTTCTGGGCTGATAGTGGAGTCGGCCTCCAACTGTCCTGTTGTGTTTGACCCTTTAAACACCAAATGAATAATAAATATCCAGACTGGATCCATTTCAGAGTCCGACCATCGAATCGCCGTAAAGTTAGTTTCTCTTCTGATACGTGGACGCCGTTTGGAGATGCGTCATGTGAGAGGGAATTACAGACATGATAATGTGTATCTTCAAGATTAGACAGAACATTTTTAGCCACAATTATGCTGATTACTCCCCCATGCTCTAGAACCATCTCCTTACTGGAGATGTTTGAACAGAAATCTCATTTTTGCTGCATAAACATCCGAACATTCAAACCTCAGCAGCTCGCTGCTGCAAAATCTGAGTCAGTTGAAGCTTTTTCTGCTGAAGAGGATTTAATTTAGGAACCCAGAGTCGGAACCAGAACCGAGAGTGATCTGTTTTCCAGAGAACGTCCAGCTTTGGGTGGAACCAAAACACTTTGATGGGATTTCCAGCTAATTTTGTCCTCCATGACTCTGAAGCTCGCGGCCCGACTCTGTTAGTCCACGCTGCAGAACCAGAGCTGTTCTGCTTCAGAATCCTGCAGGTCCGTTTGGGTCCGTATGGTTCAGAACTGCAGCTCGTGTGGTTCTGAGTCCGTTTGGGACCGCAGGGTTTTCCTGACCCCAGCCAGCGGGAAGGACCTCCTAATCCCAGAGAATTACCCAGCATTCTCTGCAGGCACAGACTTTATGAATGAGACGTTTACACAATCAAAAATTAACAAGCCACGCCCCTTTCTGATCTCATTTAAGACCTGGCATTGGATGGTCTTTGAAGTGCGGGCCGCCCCACCCCGGAGAAGGTGAAACCATCCTTCTGGCGTGCTTTGGAAGCAGCAAAACCACATGAAGAGCTTTTCTTCCCACGCTCGGCTCGGATCGGCGGCTCGGATCAGCACCGAGGAATTCAGGGGCGTCTGAGGCTGCTTCACTGCTGATTACTGCGCACGGCAGCGTATCAAACCCAGATCCTTCTGGAGGGACCATGTGGGCTGGACCGAGCCCCCCTGCAGAATCTGGTCCCGCTCCACATGAGCCATGTTACTTCGTTATGATCCTCGGTGTGAACAGCCTGAGTAATTATCGAGAACGTTGGCGGCAGGTTTCTAACGGAGCTGGTCCTCCGTCTGTGAGGTCAGCGGGGGGGGGGGCTGACGGACAGCAGGAGGACTCCCCCGCTGAAGACCAGGCTTCTTCTAATCAGGCTGATTCCCTGCTAACCTCACCATGTCGTCATCCTCCTCGTTAGGGAATCCTGTCAGGAGGCCAGAACCGATTCTCATGCAGTCCTGAAGGCTCATGCCCCCCCCCCCACCACCACCCGCTCCAGCTGATGACGCCACACTAAACTGAAACTGTAACTCCCTCACCTGAAGGGGAAATGATTTATTTTTCCTCTCAAAACGTTCTTCACGCAGGATTTTCAGTGTTTCCAGACTCGACCGGCATCACTCGGGAGAAGTCGGCTTCTGACCTGCAGCCTGACCTTTACCGTGACTCAGCCTGCAGACTGATCCCGGGTCAGCTGCAGCCCGCCGGCAGGAGGACCCATGACTGCTGCTTTCCTCTTTCACTCGCTGCAACTCCAGGAGTTTCAGAAGCTTCAGGAGCTTCAGGAGCTCCTGGAGCTTCATTTCTCATCATTCCTGCCTTTGTCATCCTGATGAGGTTCAGCCTGCCGTCCATAACAGCGAGGAGGAGCGGCGGTCTCCAGGCCGCAGAGCAGCTTCTCCTTCACTTAAACTGTAACCTCCACTAAAATAAAGCACTTCTGTTAAATCTCTGCAGCTTTTGTCAGTTTTACTAAAAATGTTTTTACTCGTTTTAAATTAAACGCCTGATATTTTGTACTAGCAGTGATGTATTAGTGCAGCTCTATTTCTATTATTCTTTAGCGTCCTTGTCACATACATTCTCAGGCTCACCAGCGCCCTCTGCCTCGTGGCAGGTGTACTGAGTGCAGCAGGACTGTCTGCTGCTCCTACTGTGTTTTTAAAGCCCATTTTTAGTGGATAAAAAGACTAAATGAGTCCCAAACTGAAACCAAAGTGATCCGACAGAAGAAGAGAGATAAAGAAATTAGTTCATTTTAAAATAAAGCATCTTTATGACAACAGAAAGTAATGCTGCCATAAACAATTATTTTAATAGTCGACTAATCGGGTCATGTGCAAACTGGATGTAAAACACACATCTTAACCATCATTATCTGTAAAATAACTAAAAACCAGATATACAGCATCAATGCTGATGCGAATGCTGTGAACTGAATTTGGAAGATGTTAGTGCTAGCTAGCATGTAGCTGAAATTGATAACTAAAAATGCTGAAGCTGATAGTTGAACATGCTTAAGCTAATAACTAGCTAAATATTAGTTAAATGTAAAATTAGCCCAAAAAATGAAAAAAAAATCTAAATTAGCCAAAATAGGTAGCATCTAGCCAAATATTAGCTAAACTCCAAAATATCTGTAAAAGGTCTAAATTAGCCAAAATAAGAAGCATGTAGCTGAAATATTAGTGACATGCCAAATTAACCAAAACAAATCCTAAATTAGCCAAAAGAGCTAACATGTATCTGAAATGAATAGCTAAAAACGCTGAAGCTGATAGCTGAAAATACTAAAGCTAACTAAAATATTAGTTAAATGCCAAATTAGCCCCAAAATAATGAAAAAAATCTAAATTAGCCAAATATTTGCTAAACTCCAAAATAACCTAAAACACCTTAATAAAACCAAAATTAGCTTTGGTGTGAAAAGAAATTCATTCATACGATTATTTTTATTATTGATAATTTGTTATCATAAAACACGTTTTTGTTGTTTCCAATTCTACTTTTGTCATTTCTATGAATTCTGCTGGTCTGTTCCAGAGCAGTAAAAATAGAAATATCATCTGCAATCAACAAGATTTGATTTGGTTTAAAACATCACAGATTTTATTATTGAACAAAATAAAGAGTAAAGGCCTAGAACAGTTCCTTGAGGGGAATGATAGACTCCTAATCCCGTAAAACTGTGAATGATGATTGATTGTATCAAAGGCGTTCTGTAGATCAATAAACACCCAACTGTATGTCGTCCATCATCTATTGCAGCTGTAGTTCTGTCCATTATTTGAACTGATCCAAGTGTTGGAGATCTATTCAGTCTAAATCCATGTTACTTTTCACTCATTCATTCATTTTTTCTATAAAAACTGAACCATTTTAATGTTTAACAGTGTATTGTTTTGTCGTCTCTTTTGTAAATTAAAAATGCGTAAATATGTTTACAATGTTTATCCTAATGTTTTGTAAATGGATTACAGATGAAATCAGCTGTTAAGCTACAATCTAGTGCTTTTTAAGATGAATTTATTCGCATGCAGACACATGAATAAACCAAACGACTCGTTCCACCCCCACAAGGCCCCCCCATGTGGCCCCTGGAACATCTGGCAGCGGCCCTGACCTCAGCCACGTGACATTTAGAGGATGTTTGGTCTTCCAGAATGTAACTCTTTAGTTCTGCATCTGAAAACTACTTCTCACGACTGTAGGTGAGACTTGAAGTCACAGTTTTCCTTCTGCAACACAAAAACGACGTTTCTCTAGAAAAGTTTGTTGTGAACTTCACGTTAAATTGTTTATCCAATCCCGGTGAGCTGTAACGACCTGCAGGCGGATGTGGGCGGAGCTCCGGGCCTTCAGGTGCTCTCCGTCTGCAGGAGCGTCAGTCCAGCCTCCAGAGAACGCCGTCCAGCCGCTGCGGCCCCTCCGGCCCCTCGGACCAGGATGTTTGGGTTAGAAAATGACTTTCAGCCCCCCCTCTCTAATTGCCCGAGGGTAATTACCCCGTCTCCTCTCCACTTAAGAAAAACTGAAAGTGCTGCTGTTATTGTAACAAATAGAAAGTAAAGTTTGCAGCAATGTGTCATATTTCCATAATCATCATTAGAGTTAGAATAACAAACGCAGTGAAACAGAAGCGACTGCAGGATCTGCGAACTCTAATACCGGATCTCATGACTGTTTATCCAGCAGCTGCACGACGATCAAAATAATCCTGCAGAAAATGTCTCACTAACACAACATTTCCACAAGTAATCACAGGGAAAACATTTCAGACCGCAGTTGTCTGCGGAGCAGCAGAGCAGCCCCCGCTAACGTGAAGCAGCATGTCAGGCCTCCTCCTCGGACCGGGGGCTGATAGATTGGTGCAGAGCGCGCGCCCTCCCCCGGGTGCGATCCATCAAGCTGCAGCGCTCCAAGTCCCATTATGAAATGCACCCGAGAGGACTGCAATTCAGGAAGGAGCGGAACACCGGAGGAGCTCGCCGGCGGTCTTCTTGTGAGGTAAAGACGGAGCTCCGCGTGGAGCGAGGCGGCTGCGGGGCGGCTGCGAGGCGGCTGCGAGGCGGCTGCGGGGC
>NC_050533.1:354736-363989 GCF_002922805.2 Oryzias melastigma | reverse complement strand
TCATCAGATCTTCTTCAGATGTTTTCTAGAAGTTCTCCTTCATCAGCTGACAGCAAGAATTCACTAGTGAAAAGTCACATTCTAGTGTGTCCAGATCTGTTAGTACAGTTGTAAACAGACATCTGCACCATTCCAATATGGCGTCTGACTTAGCGTACACAACAAGCTAGCATGTGATGAATCTGGTTGATTACACATTTCTGTTCTGAAACAGATGTGTTGAAACGTCACCAATATAGTTATTTGGATTGTATCATGATGTATATGGTTATCTTCTGATACAGAAAACACTATCGGGGTGTTGAAAAGTATCGCCGTCCCTACGGGGCAGTTTAGTTTTCTAAAACTCTCCAGGCTGGATCGGGAACGTCTTCACGTCGGTCGCTGGTTTTACGCCGCCATCAGCTTGAACTTTTTCACGTCTGGTTTCAAAATCAGAGACTACGGCAGGCGGCGAGGAGATTAATTAAAGAAAGTATGTTGATTTCTATTTAAGATGTTAGGATTTGGGTCTTCAGTTTTCAGGACGTTCAGTCTTCAAAACTCAAACATTCTGGTGGGCGGGGCATCTTTCTCCAAAAACAGGCTAACACGATTAGAATAACATGCTTCTCAAAAATCACCCGTGACTCCAGCACAAGCGGTTCCTAACGGCGCCATCCGGTGGTCGGCTGATGTCACTGCAGCTTCTCAGCAGCACAAACAGCTCAGGTCAGAACCCCTGAAGCTTCATCAGCAGAAACATCCACACCTGAAGCTGAACCACAAATGAACCCAAACAGCAGAAAACAAAGAGCTAAATGTCAGCTGAGGCTCAGATTGATCTAAAATTTCCCATAGTGCACCTCTGATTTCCTCTCAATAGGACTTCTCTGCTTAAATATAGAAGTGGGTTCTTGTCCAGAGGAATCCTTCCAGCTGCAGCCGGGACGTTCTCGGGAACTCTGCTGGGATCCCGTGTTGTTCCAGTCAGACGGATCCTCGAAGCCCCCCCACCTGGACCCACTTCTGACGCTGCAGCGCCGGCGCCCTGTGCGGTCCGCGTTCCACTGAACGCTTTGCAGTGTGAGCGCTTGTTTTTGGAAGTCCATCGACCGGAGGAAACTGCTGAGTCATGATATGGATCTGTGGGTGGAGGGGGGTCATTGATACCTGCAGCAGACGGTACGTGGTACATCAGAACTTGTGGTGCGGGGGCCGAGCTGCAGAAGGAGCCCCCGGTTCTCCTCAGAGTAGAACTTTTGGATCTGGTTCTGATCTAAAAGAGGTCAGATCCACCAAACTTTGGTCCAAATGGAGCAGAACCCGATGTGTTCCACAGAGCAGAAGCAGCGCTCCATCCTGGGGGGCAGAGGATCATGAACGCAGCAGAAAACGTCTTTCTGGTTTAAAATGACCTTCAGGTTTCAGTCCGGTCGGCTCCGAGGTTCTGGTCCAAACTCAGCTCTGGTCCTCAGAGGCTGACGGCTAAAGGTTACGACTCCTGTCAGGGTTAACTCACACAAACGTGCACACGGCGTGCGTACAGCAGGCTGAGTTTGAGCGGCTCTGTTTGTGTTTTTGACAGTACTTATTATGTTTATTTCTATTCCGCGTGTGCAGCAGCAGCAGCAGCAGCAGCAGCAGCAGCAGCGGCGGCGGCGGCGGGAGCTGGTAATTAGTGTGTCTGAACTCTGGTGTCACTTTTGGATGAAACAGCGAGAGCGTCACCGCGGTCTCTTACAGGCAGGGGGGACAAGACGAAGAGATGAAGGGGAGCTCAGCGGCGAGGAAGAGGAGCAGCAAACCTTCATCATTATTTATGTACAAACTCACATTTAAACTGAAGGTCAGGAACTGAGACAAACACACAAAAACACACAAAGGCAGAGCAACCGTCTGTAGCTCAGAAGACACAACGCTGAGGTTTTTTGGTAACCACTAACTTTTGTGTGTTTGTGTTGTCAAATTGTCTCAATATTGTTTTTGTATTAAAAAAATGGAAAAGAAAATTAATAAAAAGTGAGTTTCAAAGACAGGAGGGAGTCAGTGTGATCATGAAATCCTAACACAAATGCATGTACACACAACAACAACAACAACAAACACCTCAATGCTCCAAATCTCATAAACTGAAAATATTTTTTCAGAGATTTTATCTTAAAGTTTTTGTCTTTAAAAAAGTCTAAATTTACAAATTTGACTTTTCATTTTTGTTTTAATTTATTCTTTTCTTTATTTATTTTGTTCAGTCTCATTGATACAAATATATACGTATATATATATATACATACATATATGTATACATATATATATGTATATATATATACAGTATATATATATATATATATATATATATATGTATATATGTATATATATATACTGTATATATGTATACATCCGTTTTATGTTTTATTTTAATTAAATTAAATCTCCATGTATTCAATGTTTAAAAATTGTAATTTTATTTTCTAAAGAAATATTAATTATGAACATTTCTTTTTGCGTCGAGGCCTTGAACGAACGGCGGCACGCGCCTCCGTTAGAGTCCAGATTAACGGGGGAGAAAGCGATCGTTCGGTTTGGTTCGCCCGGATGCTTTTCTTTACGCGCGCGCGTTTCCGTAACGGGTCACGAGGGTCTTTGGATGAGACCAGACGCCGGGCCGAGGAACCCGGACGAGGCAGAACCTCCAGGTTCAGAACCGAACCTTCATATTCGTCCTAAACGACTTGTTCTCATTTGATCCTCCTGGTAAAATAAAGGTTAAATACAAAAATAAATAAAGGTTTAGAGCACAACATTCAGGCTTCAGGAACATTTCGCGGCCTGTTTTTTTTTTTTTTTTTTTTGAGCCTCCCGCTGCAAACGTTTTAGAAAAACAGAATTTTTCTGCAGAAACGCGGATGTTTTAATGTTTTTATGTTTTTATGTTTTAATGTTTTTATGTTTTAATGTTTTAACGTTTTATATTTAAATGTTTTTATATTTTTATATTTCAAGATTAAAGATCAACTTTACTTTTCCCCGCAGGTAAATTCTATAGAAGCGGGATAGTAAAATGAAACACAGGGAATGGAAACATAAATATAAATAAGTCGCTATAACTGCAGAGATGCGCGCGCGCTTTTCTATTTATTTATTATTTTATCTTAAATTTCCATTCGTGTATTTTGAGTCTTTTTCCGTCTTTCCGCTGCAGAAGTTGTTGAACAAACGCAGAGGCCTCCTCTCCTCCTCCTCCAGATCAATAACTGAATTAGTAAATAATGACCCCCCCACGCTCGCACGAACAGCATACAGGCGCGCGCGCGGGATGGGGCTGCAAAAGCTTCATTCCTGGATCATCTTAAATCTCCTCCTTTCTGTCCGTGACTCGGCGATTCTTCCCGATAATTATCTGACGGCGATAATAAATCTTTTGCGGTTAATTTAGCGCTGATTTGTGCGCTAATTTTCCATATGAAATAATGTCCCTCTTTAATTACAGCGCGCGCGTCATTCCCGCAGGAGGACACCCGCGTGTGGAGGTATGGACGCCGTGCGCATGCGCTCGGAGGCCAGCGTGAGCGCTGATGTCGGAGAACGGCTTCATCCAGAGTCAACATGAGATCATCTAAACATCTGTCCACAACATGTCCGCGAGGAGTTCAATCACAGCACCTCCGCTCTGCAGGAAATGCGCAGCCGCAGTGGGACCGTCCGCGCGCGCGCGCAGAGACGCAGCTCTTTCCTCTTCCTGTCCGTCTCTGAGCTCAAAGGCTTTATTTGTTCTTTACTGATTTCAGGTTTAGTGTTTTAAACCCATTAAAGCCGCTCAAAGGCGCGCGCGTGCGCGGCAGGGTAATCACAGCCGTCTCATGTGGACACAGTCCATTTACCGGAGACGGATCGGTTTACGCATCAACCGGAGAACTAAAGACGTTCCTGATCACACAAGAACTTCCGTCATTTCCGGTCATTTCAGCCCGATCAGAGTTTCAATCATCGAGAGTAATCTGGGAGGAACGAAGCTCTTCTCTTACCTGTGACCCACACCTTCACCTTTCAGACACTACCGCGGGCTTAGAGCGCCCCCGTGTGGCCAAGACCGGAACTGACGGTGTTCCACTGGAGATCTGATCCAAACGAGATCTGATCCACAGGAGATCTTCACACGATATCTGATCCACTGGAGATCTGATCCACTGGAGATCTGATCCACAGGAGATCTTCACACGATATCTGATCCACTGGAGATCTGATCCAAACGAGATCTGATCCACAGGAGATCTTCACACGATATCTGATCCACACTCAGATCTGATCCACTGGAGATCTGATCCACTGGAGATCTGATCCACAGGAGATCTGATCCACTGGAGATCTGATCCACAGGAGATCTGATCCACTGGAGATTTGATCCACACTCAGATCTGATCCACAGGAGATCTGATCCACACTCAGATCTGATCCACAGGAGATCTGATCCACACGAGATCTGATCCACACTCAGATCTGATCCACTGGATATCTGATCATCACGAGATCTGATCCAGACTTTTCCTGGTGCTAAAACGCTCCATCATGAATTGTGACAGTATTTTCCGGTGACGTTCAGGAAAACTGAACCATGGAGACATTTTCCGGTTTCCCAGATTTTTCCATCTTAAATGTTATTAAACTTCCTGCTTTTCCTGCAGAAGAAGAACGTTCAGTTCCAGTTTAGAACCAGCCTGACTCTGTTTTTGGGACCTGAACCAGAATGTGGGGACTCCAGGTGTGTCCAGGTATGACACTCCATCAGCTGATCTCCTGGATCAGGTGAGTCCTGTAGGAACATACCAGAGCAGAGCATGTGCCTAAGGTAAGGACCACCTGCTGTCACTTCCTAATTCTGAACCAGAACTTCTGAGCTGAACAGAACAAACCAGAACTTTCCTCTGAAACTCCTGGAGTTTGTAAACGACCAGAAGCTGCTCCGTCTGTGAACATCTGCAGCTTTTCTGAGCGTCCATCTCTGAGCGATCCGACATGAGAGAAAGCAGCTCCGTGTTCTGATGCTGCAGGAAGAGGAAACTGACAGGAGGGAGCTGCTCCTGAGCTGAAGCTGAAGCTGAAGCTGAAGCTGATCTCCAGCTGGGATTCAGAAAAATCCTTGAATTGATTCAAACGGATTGACAAAGTCAGGACATCTGAGGATCACATTTCCTTTGAGGGGAATTCTGGGATTGTTTCTGAACGGCTGACATGAAGTCGATTTAATAACGACAGAATTCACAGATTTGTTGAAGAATGTTCAGCTGATAAATATAACATTTAAATATAGAATTTAACAGTCTGAAATGAAGACCCTGAGCCCCACCAGAACATTCTGCATCAACACGACTCACTTCCACAGAAAAACTCTACGGCCCGATCCGAATTCTCCTCTTTATATTTGACATCTGCCACTTCAAATCAAGGGGGGGGGGGGTATTATCGGGCCATTCTGACCTCCCCCTCTGTGTGAGAGTGCCCCCGTGTGGCAGGATCAGGATACAACATCCCAGCGTCTGCAGGAGGATTTCACTGAAACATCAACTGCAGTCAGATCCAACTTCCTTCAAAATGTGACAAATTCAACATGAAGAGAGATATAAAATAAAAACAAAGGTAAAGATCCTCTGTGGTCCTTGAGAGGCGTTCCTCACGGAGGACTTTCACTCAGGGAGGGGCCACAAACAACAGCCTCCTCCTCTCTGCAGGAGGACGCCGCCTCACCAGCTTCACCGTGTTTCTCTCTGCCGGTGGAAGTTTGGGATAAAGATGTTCTGATCCATTTATGGTCGTAGAATCGGATCGATCAGAATGAACCAAAACCACGAATTATGATATGAATGGAACCACTGTTAAAATCCATCTCAGCTCAGAGGATAAATCTGCTTCTGGAAGCGTTTCAGCAGAAACACTCGGGAGTTTGATGGTTCTGTGTACAAACCGGGTCAGGATTCAGGTCCGTGAGGCTTCATGAACCTCCGGAGTAGAGAGAGAAAATAGACTCTGATTTCTGCTGCGTGATTTTTGATTTGTAACTCATATAATATATGTTGTGCATGAGTAAAAAATTATTAAATAAAACAAAAAACACAAAATAAAATTTACACACACACGACTTAAAATTACAACAGCTTGAAACTAATTTACACACAAATCTCTTTGTACACAAACAACCACAGTGACGCACAAATCTGATGTAAGACTTCAAGTGTGAGAGAAAGAAAAGATTGTAAGTGATGCGTTTAAATGCAGCTAGAATGCTGGGTCATCAGAGCCTCTTTGAACTGAGATTATGAATATGATCTAGATCGACATTTCCCACTTTCTTTGATAATGAATATAAAAAGGTTTCAATAAGAGTTTTTGAAACCCTTATCCCTTTAAAAATGAATATTCTCCAGAACTGGTTCTGAAAAAAACGGGTCAGGACTCGGGTTTGTGAGGCTTCATGAACCGGGTCACAGCGAGCTGGTCAGTCCGAAGCTGCTCAGGTCTCAGATCCTGAAGTGATCTCGGATCAATCTGAGCTGATCCCGTTAGCTAACAGAGATGCTAATGCTAACATGAGAACAGCTGACCGGGTTCTTTTCTCAGTTTAAAAGGTAAACATTACAGCAACATAACTGACACAGAATGGGCGGAGCCTATTAGCTCAGGGGTCAGAGGTTAAAATCCTGCTCTGCTATCAGGAGTTAATGAAGTTAGCTTGTTGCTAAAGTATTGTTCGTAAAATGATGTTGTACTTGTAGAAACATGATGATCTAAATACAGACTGAACATTTTTACGGATGAACTTTTTTTTCTACAATTACAAAATCATTTTACAGAAACACAAATTTATTATTACAAACACACTTTCTTAGAGACAAAATACTTAAGCAACAATCGGGTCATGAGGAAACTGGATGTAAAGCTCACATCTTAACCATCATTAGCTTAAACTAACTAAAACCGTGATATATAGCATTAGCTGTGATGATGCTAGTGTGAATGCTGGAAGCTGAATTTGGCCGCTGAAGATGCTGAAGCTGATAGTTAAACATGCTGAAGCTGATAGCCAGCTAAAATATAAGTTAAATGGCAGATTAACCTAAAAACAGAAAAAATCCTAAATTAGCCAAAACAGCTAGCATGTAGCTGAAATATTAGCTAAACTCCGAATTAGCCTCAAAACCTTAATAAAAGTCAAAATAGTCCATAAAGTCAGTAGAATATAACTTTCAACTTTAAAACTCTCTGACTGCATATGATATAAAGTAACGACTAATCGACTATTGAATTAATCGACTACTAAATTAATCGACTATTAAATTAATCAACTACTTTTATAAATTCTTCAAACTAAAACTATCCACTGACCGGATGTTTGTCCCGCGCGCTGCGTTCACCTGGTCCACGAGCTCCAGTCCAGCAAAAAGTAACATAAATAAAAATTAAAAAAGAAAAAAAACTCTCAGTCCAACATTAAATAAGTAGAAAAAAGCTACAGTCCAGCAGGTTTGCGCATGCGCACTAGTTCCCGCCACGAACCATCTGGTTCATTCCATCTTTTAGGGGAGGGGGCGGTCCAATCCAAGTCTGCTCATGTACGCATGCGCGAGACCGATCCAAAAACAATATTGGAGTTTTCCCCGTTAATCTGCCGCGAGAAGGTTTGCACCGGGACCGTTCGGAGCGGGATCTGGATCAAACCGGAACCTACCTGCGGATCCGCCTGCGATGATCTGATGAGACGCTTCACGGAGCATGCTCCGCGGCCTCGTGCCTGACGTCATCTGTCGCCGTGAACGTTCCTGGGAGCAGAAAAGCACACGAACTCCGTCTGTGACCGAGCAGAACTACCGGACCGGTCCGGACACACGACCGCCGAACCCACCTGCGGCTCCGGTTCCGCGGCGCGCGCCTGTCCGCCCCACAAAGTGCTTCGCGCCTCTGCACGCGCCCAGCAGAGAGCAGCAGTGATACGAGTCCGCGTGCGCAGGGACACGCGGCTGAAGTCCTGGCGGACAAATGTCAACACGCGCGCGGACGTTAAGAAATAAAGAGTAAAATGAATGTTTGACGGGTTTAACTTCCAGAGGGTTCTCTCTGCGGGACGAGGAGTTTATTCACGCATGCGCAGTGAACACCTGCACGGTTGGAAACGAACAGAAAAAGTTCATCGAAACGGAGAAACTTTTCCTTCAGCTGATGAACAGGAACTACATCTGTGTCAATTTAAACCAAGTATCTTCTGTAGAGATGGAATATCCAAGAGTCGATTCATCCTAAACGAATTCAGATGGTTGAAGCGAATGTTCAACATCAGCTCCGTGTTGACTCATTCTGAAGAGCGGAATGTATAAAGAAAACCTTTTTAATGATACCTGTAATATTAGATCAAATCTCTTCATTTCTGACAAAATGAAAGAGATTCATTTCAAAACGTCATTTATCTCTGTAAAGAATTTTTATATTCAAGACAGTTTATGTCAAAAATGTAAAAATTATACTGAAACTCAAAATAACCTATGATGTAATGTGGTTAATGATTATTGGGGTTATTTACTTACAGGGATTTCAACCAAAATACAGTTCTGTTATTTACATATTCTAATATTCAATTTGGTTCTTTTGACAAAGAAAATAAAATTTAATTTTTATTCAAATTATTTTTGGAATTCTTTATTCACACATATTGAGTTTCGAAAGAAAGTCCTAAAATGTTTTTTTAAAAGTTTGTAAATCTCCAAAAAATAGCAAAAAACGTTTAAATTATTTGTAAGTTTTCCTGAACTGATGTGATTTTTCGTTAAACTTTAATTCATACATAAAATGTTGAGTTTATTTATATATTGTTGCCTAATTTTATTTAGATTGCTGAGTAAATTTTTCTTTTTAATTCTATTTTTCAATATATTTTACATTTTTATTTAATGTTGATTTGGTTTATGAATGACTTCACATGTATAGAGAGAGAGTCGGGGTGGGATTATATAAGTTCGCTTCCTTCCACTCCCCTTCAAGCGATCTACTGTGATTCATTATTTCATGTATTATTCTTTAAGCTCTTTTCAAATGTTTGCTCACTTGTATATGAATAAAGTTTTAAAATAAGAATGTCCAATTCTTCCTGTGATGCACAGATTGTTGAATAAAACACCAGAGAACCGTAAAAGCCAACGACTTGAACCCAGTGGCGGGCCGTCAGGGCCTGCAAGGCCTTCTCTGCTGGCCTAAAAATATCTGAATCACAGACTGATATTAATTATTATTT
>NC_050533.1:335046-353924 GCF_002922805.2 Oryzias melastigma | reverse complement strand
TGATTCAGATGGAGCACTACTGAAGGCCTAGGTGTGAAATGCACGGCCCGCCACTGCTTGAACCAGAAGATGAGCAGAAGAGCCTGAACACAAACAAATTATTACCACTCCACCTCCATGCTTTAGAATGGACCCATCAACTCATTCTTCATGAAATATCTCTGCTTGTTTGCATTCAGCTCCTTACAAAAAACGTTGACAAACACTTTCTTAAAAGTTCCATAGTTGGTTGAAGGTAATTCTGTAAAAATAACTTTTAGAGTTGAAAGAAAAAGAGAAAAATCGTCACTGACTGAAGCCGCTGGCGTCTCAGATGTAACATCCACTTCGGCATAAAGTCTCTGGGAATCTCGCTAACCTTAAATGTTTTACACATGTAGTTTTTAAAATCTGTTTAACCCTTTGACACCTGAGGCATTGTTGGTGACGCTTAAACACAAAATCTTTAATAAAATGGAAGTTTTAAACCGTTCAACGAGAAGCTTTTGTCCTTCAGAATCTGCTGAAATGATCTGAACGGTTGAAAAGTTACAGTAAATCAAAGAACATAAATACTGTTTGAGTCTAATGATTTTACATTTGAGGCTTTTTATGACACATTCTGTGAAAACAGTAAACAAAACATTTTCACTTCAACAGAAAAGTGAATCCGATCAGTTTATTAAAATGTGCAGAACATCCCAGCAGTCACCAAACACTCTGAGGCCGAGCCAGAGTGTTCACAGCACAATAAGTTAAGAAGTGAGGCAGTGGTTTATCCATTTGTCTTCAAGTCATCCGAACTCTGAGCTGCTGATCTGAGAGGGTTCACAGGCTGCAGGTTCACACCCTGTAGAAGCTTCATCAGGACGTCGAAACATCCAGAACATAAACGCTCAGGATTCTGCCTTCAGTCCATCTCAGGAGATCAAACAAAATCCATTGAATTTAAGAAAAAAAATGAAATGGGAATTAAAACAGAGCTGAAGCATCAGCTGTAAAAACATGATGGAAATCATTTCCTCTTCCTACAATGTTTACCTTCCAGCCCTTTGGATTCCTCTCAGTGTCATAGAACTTTACATTAACGACAAATTCCAGAACAATCTGGACAGAATTTAACCCTAAAAACATCTGAACTCAGAGTCCAGGGCTCCTCCCATCAGAACAGAGACGTTTCACCGAGAACTTTGATCTGAGCTCGTCTCAGAGCTGAAGATTCAGCTGATATAAGAACATGAAGGCATGCGTCAGGGAGGCGGAGTCTGGGAGGAGAAAATGGGTGGAGTCTCTACAGTCTAACAGGAGAAGATGGGCGGAGTCTCTACAGTCTAACAGGAGAAGATGGGCAAAGCCTGTATAGTCTGAGAGGAGAAGATGGGCGGAGCCTCTATAGTACAAGAGGAGAAGATGGGCGGAGCCTCTATAGTACTAGAGGAGAAGATGGGCGGAGTCTCTACAGTCTAACAGGAGAAGATGGGCGGAGCCTCTATAGTACAAGAGGAGAAGATGGGCGGAGCCTCTATAGTACTAGAGGAGAAGATGGGCGGAGTCTGTACAGTCTGAGAGGAAAAAATGGACGGAGCCTCTACAATCTAACAGGAGAAGATGGGCGGAGCCTCTACTGTCTGAGAGGAGAAGATGGGCGGAGCCTCTACAGTCTGGGAAGATAAGATCGGCGGAGCGTCTACAGCCTGAGAGGAGAAGATGGGCGGAGCCTCTATAGTCTGAGAGGAGAAGATGGGCGGAGCCTCTACTGTCTGAGAGGAGAAGATGGGTGGAGCCTCTGTAGTCTCAGAGGAGAAGATGGGCGGAGCCTCTATAGTCTGAGAAGAGAAGATGGGCAGAGTCTCTATAGCCTGAGCGGAGAAGATGGGCGGAGCCTCCATAGTCTGAGAGGAGAATATAGGCAGAGCCTCTACAATCTAACAGGAGAAGATGGGCGGAGCCTCTACTGTCTGAGAGGAGAAGATGGGCGGAGCCTCTACAGTCTGGGAAGAGAAGATGGGCGGAGCCTCTACAGCCTGAGAGGAGAAGATGGGCGGAGCCTCTATAGTCTGAGAGGAGAAGATGGGCGGAGCCTCTACTGTCTGAGAGGAGAAGATGGGTGGAGCCTCTGAAGTCTGAGAGGAGAAGATGGGCGGAGCCTCTATAGTCTGAGAAGAGAAGATGGGCGGAGTCTCTATAGCCTGAGCGGAGAAGATGGGCGGAGCCTCTATAGTCTGAGAGGAGAAGATGGGCGGAGTCTCTATAGCCTGAGAGGAGAAGATGGGCGGAGCCTCTATAGTCTGAGAGGAGAAGATGGGCGGAGCCTCTATAGTCTGGGAAGAGAAGATGGGCGGAGTCTCTTTAGTCTAAGAGGAGAAGATGGGCGGAGCCTCTACAGTCTGAGAGTAGAAGATGGGCGGAGCCTCTACAGTCTAACAGGAGAAGATGGGCGGAGCCTCTACAGTCTGAGAGGAGAAGATGGGCGGAGCCTCTCATGTCTGAGAGGAGAAGATGGGCGGAGCCTCTACAGTCTGAGAGTAGAAGATGGGCGGAGCCTCTCTAGTCTGAGAGGAGAAGATGGGCGGAGCCTCTATAATTTAACAGGAGAAGATGGGCGGAGCCTCTCTAGTCTGAGAGCGACTGAACACCACCTCAGAACATGAAGAGATTCACAGAAACCAGAGGAGTCTCTGTGCGTCAGGGACAGGACGGCCGTTCTACACAGCTGCAGGAATCGAACGGCTGCATCCAGACCTTCTGTCCTCTCCTCCAATCTGATCTTCACTCTATAACTGTAGAAGAATCTAAAGTTCTGGTCGTCCTGGACCCTGACCCCCCCTCATGGAGGCGGAGCAGTCCGGGTGTCTCACAGCAGCGTGGGGCCATTGGTGGTGGAGAAGAGTCGGCCCTCTCCCTCCCATTGGCTGAGAGGCTGGTGGGGGGCGGGCGAGGCGCTGAGGTTCACCTGGTTGATGTAGCTGGCCATGAGCAGAGTCAGCTCCAGAACCTGAGGGCAGAAGGAGAGCGCGTGAGTCTGCAGCAGAACCGCCTTCAGGTCTGAGCTCCTCTCTGCCAGCTTTGTTCTGCTGGACCGGGTCTTCTTGATGGGCCTCTGGGTTCTGCAGGTGTGAACGCTCACCTGGACTCTGGTCCTGGTGAGAACGAGCATCTGTGTGCTGCACATGAACTCTGGTACGGTTTATTTCAGTGTGAGTGCAGGAGGAGAGACTGAAACGTGAGCAACGCCGATCAAAAAAGCAGAATCAGCTGATTCACGTTAATCACATGACCCAGCGGTCTGTGGCCTGAGCTCCAGAACCACGTCTGGTTCTTCTACCTCCATTGTGGCTCTCTTGTTAAACAAAAATACAAAGTAACTGTGAGGTAAAGTTAAACAAACGTAACACCCTGCGAGGCTCCAACGCACAGCAGCCATCATGGGTTGATAGTCAAGAACTAAATACTGGGACAAATTCCAGAGTTTTAAATGTTCCTCATGGTTAAGAAAATACCATTATTTAGCTCTGTTTTAATTTGAAAAAGTTAGATTTATGAATTTCTGGCTAAGAAACACCACACAGGTTAAAAAATAAAATGTTTCTGTTTTCCATTGGGACCTAGCAGTAGATCTGCTCCATGGAGACGATCCTATGTGACACAGGAAGTCTCTTATTTTGAAATCAAGTCTTGTAAACCTAAAGCGATCTAAAGCCTAAAGTTATAAACTGTTTCAGATTTGGGAAAAAAATATTTTCTCATAAAATTTGTTTTATTAATGCCCCAAAAATTATTTTGTTTATTTTTGCATAAAAATAACAATAAGATAAATACAAAGTCTTATTTTGTAGAGGATGTGTGGCTCCTTCTGGGTTGTGGTCAGTGAGAAATCGACCTGAAGGCCTGTTTGAGGTCGCAGACCGCTGCTATAAACGATCAAAGCTTGATCCAAGATTGTGTTACTCAGGTGTTGTTAAAGGGTTAACGCCCTCAGCTCCGCCCCCCGCTGCTGACTCAGAGCCTTTGGTACGACCCAGCAATGGATTTTAACCCGCGACCTCCCGGTCTGTCCGGTGCTCAGGTGTCAGAAACCAGGTGACTGAAGGGTGGAAGACATTCGAGTCCGAGGAGCTAAACGCTGGACGTTGGTCCAGAGAAGACCCACAGAGAAATGATGGACTTGGAGTTCTTCTCCGAAGAACCTGCTGCTTCAGCGAAGCTGTGTAACAATAACTACTCCTAATCTAACGGAGTTCCACAGGGCTCCCTTCTCTGCCCTCTTTAGTTCATGTTTCTCTTTGTTCTGCTGGTTCTAAAGTTTTAAATAAATGAAACCTGATTGTTGAAACTATGAAGCAGAGCAAAGGTTGCTGGTTTAAAACTGGGTTGGGGTAGAGGTGGGGGTGGGGGTGTCCCACCTTCGGTTTAGGCATCGCGAAGACGAGCTTCTCAGCAATCTTCTTCCCCCCTCCAGGCTCCGCCCGCTGAGTCGTGACCACCATGAAGTCATCCCGACAGCCCCCGAAGGTGATCACTGACAGGTAGGAGTATGAGGCCAGGGTGTGCTGGGGGTCAGAGGGCGGGGCAGAAGGTTTAACAGGTGAAGCGGTCCGGTCCAGTTTGACTCTGAGGTCCGAACGCTGCTGTTCACTTACCATGGCGCCGTCCAGCACACAGAACCCGTCCTCCCCCACCGCCAGCCACACCTGGCTCTGCTGGAACGGGGAGGGGGGCGAAGGCTGTGGGGGAGGAAACACATTAACTGATGCGTCCTCCTGCTGCGCCGCTCGCAAGAAATCACAACAAAATGTTATTGTTCAGTCGGGGGGGGGGGGCACCTTCGCACTGAAGAGTTTGGCCCCAAACAGCGGCCACTTCCTCGCCACCGTCAGGTAGATGCGGACGCACTCGGAGGCGCTGCAGCCGCGCAGCGTCGACCACCTGACCGCCAGACACTCCGACAGCTCACTGGGGGGGGCAGAGGATCTTTCAGCGTCAAGTTTGAAGAGTTCATGTTCCTCCTCCAGAGAGGGGCGGGGGAGGGGGGTCAGGTGTGCGCCTCACCTGAGCTGCTCCGCGCTGCAGTCCTGCCGATAGGCTTTGGGGTAGAAACGCTCCAGAGCCTGCAGAAGGAGCAGCCGAGGTCGGGGAGAACCGCAGGGGGCGGAGCCACCTGGACGCTCCAAGTCCCCATGTTCAACCTGCAGGAGGGGGAGGGGTTATAAACCTGCACAGAAAGCACCTTCACCTCGGAACAAGACGAGTGGTTGAAGGTCTTTCACTCTTTTAGTGAGTCTCTCTCTTTGTTCTCCAGCTGTCCGGTAAGATTGGCGGTATCATGATGTGGGCCAGCATGCAGCAGACGCTCAGAGAAGACTGAACTCTGACCTTTGCCATCAGCGCCGCCACCTCCAGAGCCAGCTCTTTGTTGACGGGGAAGCAGCCCTGCTGCACGTCTGCATTCACCTGGTAGGCCAGCAGGAGGCGCTCTCGCTCCGTCTCCCCCTTCACCTGCGACCTGAGGAACAGCCTGCACATGCGCAGACACGTCTCTATCTGCTCAGATGTCTGTGGCTGCATCTCCTCCATTCAAACTGTACCTCTTTTTGTAGGTCAGTCGGACGATCCGCGTGCCTTCATTTTTCCCAGGATGCATCTCTTTCAGAGCCTGCTCCCACTTGGAAATGACGTCACAGATCTGAGACAAAAGATCAAAGTCTGTTTCAGCGCGGGTTCAGACGGTGATCCTGCAGCTCCCTCTGCAGGACGACCAGCACCTTGTCCGTCGGCTGCAGGCAGTGCTCCAGGTCCTTCCCGGACGGGTCGTCGGTGACGAGGGCGAAGCCCGTCAGCTGTGGCTTCCTCATGGCGATGCGCTGGTTCAGAGTGTTGAGGAACTCCTCCACGATGGTCGATCCGTCAAAGCCCACCACCTGCAGGAGCAGAGACGCCGCGCAGTCAGCTGCAGTCTGCAGCGAGAGACTGAACAGAGGCGGGGCTTAGGAACCGCTTGACTGGTTTGTGAGTCCTTGTAAAGCCGACAGTAATAACACTGTCCACCTTCAGAAACTTAGAAAAATAGATTTTTTTACATTAGTTTGTCTATGATTTCTATCATCTATCAACTGCAAAATGTTGAAACCTAAAACATTTAGAACATTTTCAAACATTTCTCCAAAAACTAACAGCATTTTCTGGACGTTTCTCTCATGTGATCAACTTATGGATTCAGAGAATCCAGAGAAATAAACATTTGGTTTTCTCCACATATTTATGTCCAATAATTTAATAATAAAACCTGCAAAGATGTTATTTAGAGGAGCTTCTAAAGTTTGCAGCTGTTTGCCACTCAGACATCTCAGCGACGTCCAGCAGGACCAGAATGAACCTCGTCAGGAGGCTGTCTGCTTCTGCAGCCTCCCGCAGCCGTCTGCAGCCGTCTGCAGCCTCCCGCAGCCGTCTGCTTTACCTGGTACGTGTTGTTCATGAAGTGGACAGGGATGCTGAACGGCAGGGAGTGGTGGTACGGGTTCCTCAGCAGGATGGAGATGATCTCCATGCGTGACGGCCGGGCTTCCCGCTCGCCGTTCTGCAGCGTCCGCTCCAGAGACCGCTGGCAGTAAATGGCGTACTTCCCCACCTCGGTCCTGCAGCAAATCCAAAACGTTTGTTAGAGTTTCACAGAGGAACATCTGCATGTCGTACAGAGCCGGACCAATGAGGCAGAAGAAGAACAGAAAGACGGGAAACGCGTCTTTAGCAAAAACAATGAATGTGCAGAAACATCTGGAGGCAGAATCCGTTTGTTCACTCTTCAGTTCTTCAGAACAGTCCGACTGCAGACGCTCCGTCTCAGACATTACATCAACTTCTCCACTAAAACTCCTGGAGTTAGCTCCGCCCATCACAACAGTCTTCAGTAAGGACGGAGAGGGCTGAGAGATCCGTTCAAGACTCGCAGAATCCCTCAGGGCCCGTGCTGCTGGAGCCTATCCCAGTGACTGTGGGTTGAAGGCGTGTCCTCCGTCTGCAGCCCCACTCTCACATGAACTCTATTCATTCATTTAGAATCATCAGTGAATCTGTTTGTGGAGGAAGTTGGTGAAAAGCAGGACGACGTCAAACTCACACCACAGCCCTCTCACTGTGAGAGTGCTAACCACTACACCACAGCCCAGGAGGTGAGGACTTCTGAACCAGCCTCCAGCGTTTCTCAGGGAACATTTATATGGACTAAAAACACAAATGGCCGTGTTCAAACTTCACATGAATCCATTCATCTGCGTCTTCATGTGTTTCATAAAGTCCATCGTAGACATGGGAGGAGTTTGTGCACAGCTCTGTTACCTGTGTCGAGCTCACCTGGTGTCGGCGTTGTGCTGCAGGTACTGCCTCAGGTACCAGAGGAAGTGCTGCTGCGGCAGGAACAGCGCCGCGCACAGCGACAGCAGCTGCCAGCACTGCAGGGAGACACACGGGAGTTGGCTGCAGGTCGGCGCGTCCGCTCAGGACTCGGCGGCGCGGCTCACCTGCGTAAGCGAATGGTTGTGCGGCGTCCGGCAGTTGGTCTGCTTGATCAGCTGGCAATACATCTCGTTCTGCAGCTCCGGGTGGGTCAGGCACACCTGCAGGGCGCTCTGGGCCAGCGAGGTGTGGTAGTCCACCGACGGAGACTCCACCAGGACGTTGATGAAGAGCTGACACGACTGCAAGCAGAGACACGTGACGCTACGGCTGCACAACGACCAGCAGGGGGAGCCCAAGAGGACGCAGCACTCAGATAGTGCTCAGATTATGGTCAGATTGTGGTCAGATTATGGTCAGATTATGGTCAAATTGTGGTCAGATTGTGGTCATATTATGGTCAGATTATGGTCGGATTGTGGTCAGATTGTGGTCAGATTATGGTCAGATTGTGGTCAAATTGTGGTCAGATTATGGTCAGATTGTGGTCATATTATGGTCAGATTATGGTCAGATTATGGTCGGATTGTGGTCAGATTGTGGTCAGATTATGGTCATATTGTGGTCATATTATGGTCAGATTATGGTCAGATTGTGGTCAGATTGTGGTCAAATTGTGGTCAGATTATGGTCAGATTGTGGTCAAATTGTGGTCAGATTGTGGTCAGATTATGGCCAGATTGTGGTCAGATTATGGTCAGATTGTGGTCAGATTATGGCCAGATTGTGGTCATATTATGGTCAGATTGTGGTCAGATTGTGGTCATATTATGGTCATATTATGGCCAGATGTGGTCATATTATGGTCAGATTGTGGTCAGATTGTGGTCATATTATGGTCAGATTGTGGTCAGATTATGGCCAGATTGTGGTCATATTATGGCCAGATTGTGGTCAGATTATGGTCATATTATGGTCATATTATGGCCAGATGTGGTCATATTATGGTCAGATTGTGGTCAGATTGTGGTCATATTATGGTCAGATTGTGGTCAGATTATGGCCAGATTGTGGTCATATTATGGCCAGATTGTGGTCAGATTATGGTCATATTATGGTCATATTATGGCCAGATGTGGTCATATTATGGTCAGATTGTGGTCAGATTGTGGTCATATTATGGTCAGATTGTGGTCAGATTATGGCCAGATTGTGGTCATATTATGGCCAGATTGTGGTCAGATTATGGTCATATTATGGTCAGATTATGGTCGGATTGTGGTCAGATTGTGGTCAGATTATGGTCAGATTGTGGTCAGATTATGGTCAGATTATGGTCAGATTATGGTCAGATTGTGGTCAGATTGTGGTCAGATTATGGTCAGATTGTGGTCAGATTATGGTCAGATTGTGGTCAAATTGTGGTCAGATTGTGGTCAGATTATGGCCAGATTGTGGTCATATTATGGTCAGATTGTGGTCAGATTGTGGTCATATTATGGTCATATTATGGCCAGATTGTGGTCATATTATGGTCAGATTATGGTCAGATTGTGGTCAGATTGTGGTCAGATTGTGGTCAGATTGTGGTCAGATTGTGGTCAGATTATGGTCAGATTATGGTCGGATTGTGGTCAGATTGTGGTCAGATTGTGGTCAGATTGTGGTCAGATTATGGTCAGATTGTGGTCAGATTATGGCCAGATTGTGGTCATTCATTCAGGTTTCTATGACCATCAGGATACGAACGAGCCGATCCAATCTGACCCCAGCCAGCAAAGCCAAGTGGGCTCATATGGTTTCAAAGTGGCCCAAATGGGTCAGTCTGCAGTTTCTGTGGTGACCTCACCTGTGTTTGCCCACATTAGCTTAAGTGGACACTCAGTGTGTTAGCTCACTACGCTAGCCAGCTGCCCAGTGGGAAGTGTAGCTCGTTAGCATTGCTATGCTGTCCAGCAGGAGGCTGGCTAGCGTAGCCTAAGCTAACACAGGGGGGGGGGCACATTTTATGCCCACGTTTATTTATATGACCCACTTGGCCGGCTGGAGTTTGTGTGTGGTGGTAGAGGAGTGGGGGGGGGTTCTTCAACAACCTGATCTCCGCCAAAGGAAACCTGTCGTCATGGAAACGAGTCCTATGGGACTCAACACCCAACAAACTAAATCATTTTTCTTAGTTTTTTCCATCAGTTTTGAGTTGCAGCTTTAAGGATAGAAATGCTTTTTTCTTTGTGGTTTAACACTAAAAACGGCGGCGGCTGTTCAGCAGAAACATCCTGGTTTTAACCACATGATGCTGTAAATAAATACTGAAGACAGTTTTATAAAAAGTAAACTAAACACAAAGAATATTTAGCAGTGTTATTATTTATCTTTTTAATTAATGTGGATTAATGTTGTGTCACAGGAAGATTTCCTAATGCATTTATTTTCTTTGAAAGATGAAACTTTCTATTCGCTTCCTAAGATTTTCACTTCCTGTGAAGTCACAGCAAAGGAGGAAGGAGGAAGGAGGAAGGAGGAAGGAGGAAGGGGGAAGGATGAAGGAGGAAGGAGAAAGGAGGAAGGGGGAAGGAGGAAGGAGGAAGGATGAAGGAGGAAGGAGAAAGGATGAAGGAGGAAGGAGGCGCACCTTAAAGAGCTTGAGGGCTTCGGTCTGCAGCGCCTCTGACGGCAGCGTGGTGAGCGGCGAGCGCAGGCCGTCCTTACAGAAGCTGAGGGCGTCGCTCCTCCATAGCGCCGAGTCTGAGGAGAGAAGGGAGCGCATGAGAGCGTGCACGAGGAGGAGGAGGATGGTAATCTTCATCCCGATGAAGGAAAAACATCTAAACTTTACAGCGTTTGCATAAACAAACATGGCGGATTCATAAAGTGAAGTTTAAATTAAAGTCCCACTATTTGTCAAACACCTTGATGTGTGAAATTTGTTCTCCACATTTGACCCCTCCCCTGGGGGAGTGGTGAGCTGCAGACACAGCCGCGCTCGGGAACCATCTGGTGGTTCAACCCCCCAGTCCAAGTCCTTAGTGCTGAGTGTCAAGCAGGGAGGCACTGGGTCCCATTTTTAGAGTCTTTGGTCTGGCCGGGATTTGAACCCACAACCTTCCAACCTCAGGGCGGACACTCTACCACAAGGCCACTGAGTTGGTATAACAGAGATTCATCCAATCAGACGCAGAACATTAAACTAAACTTCACTGATAATCTGTCAACATACATTTGTTTCAGTAAAACATTTAGAGTTTTCATGTATCGACTTTAAACCCTAAAACTCTTAAACCCAAAACCATCTCCAGGGAACGGATCAGATCTTAAATCCTCAGACTCGTTCCAGTCCAGGTCTCTCACCCGGGTCTCCGTCTGCGTCCAGCAGCTTCCCGATGAGCCGCTCCGACTCGGTTCCCACCCGCAGGTCGGCGCTGCAGCTGGCGGCCACGGTCAGGTGGTACAGCCAAGCGTCCTTCTCCTGCTTGGTCCCGATCAGCAGGTAGGTGGGGCTCTGCTCTCTGGGCTGGACCACCAGGGTGCAGTGGGAGGACAGGAAGCCCCGCCCACCCACCTCGTAGTCCTCGTCCGAATCGCAGGAGCGGTCCACCTCCTGCACCGACGCCTCCGCTACCTGCAGCTGACCCAGCGGCGGCTGGGGGGAGCAGGAAACGGCGTGATGCATCTGCAGAAGATCCTCTAGCCCCGCCCCCTGACCCTTGACCTCAGAAAAGAAGAGAACCTTGTCTTCCTGGTTTCGATAGTAGAAGAACACTTTTCCCACCAAACAACACCAGAGCAGCTTGGAGTGTCCATGTTTGACCTGAGGAGGACAGAGCAGAAGGTTAGGGTCCATCTGCTCCTGCAGGAGGACGCCACCTCCTCAGGAGGAGGTCCATCTGCTCCTGCAGGAGGACGCCACCTCCTCAGGAGGAGGTCCATCTGCTCCTGCAGGAGGACGCCACCACCTCAGGAGGAGGTCCATCTGCTCCTGCAGGAGGACGCCACCACCTCAGGAGGAGGTCCATCTGCTCCTGCAGGAGGACGCCACCTCCTCAGTAGGAGGTCCATCTGCTCCTCCAGGAGGACGCCACCTCCTCAGGAGGAGGTCCATCTGCTCCTGCAGGAGGACGCCACCTCCTCAGGAGGAGGTCCATCTGCTCCTGCAGGAGGACGCCACCAGCTTGAACCTAACTACACACAGGAATCACTTATTACACACAGACCACATTTACGCACCAACGTGAGGTGAGACTCTTTTCACGTCTCCAACATTCATCCGTGAGTGATGCGTTCAAATGCTGCTAGAATGCTGGGTCATCAGAATGTTGAACTTATATTGTGAATAATATCTGGTGAAATTAGACATTTTTTTACTTTTGTAAACAGATAATTTAGAAAATTAATATGAAAAAGTCTAAATGTACATTTTTTAAACACTCAGTACTAAAGTTTCTCACCGCTCCCTCGCGGCTGCAGGTTCCCTCCCAGCACATTTGAGGAGTTCCTCGTCACGGTGACGGCCGCGGCGTGAGGTCCTCCACACCCAGAGAGCAGACAGAGTTGATCAACCCCACGTCCTGCTCCGCTCTTTGGGTGTGGAAGCAGAGCCGACCCTTCGATTGCCCCAGAGATCCGGGGATAGAGCTGATCACTCATCGCAGAACCCCTCCCCCTTATACGATAGCAGACAGCGCCAGCTCCTCCTCCACACCCAGTGGACGGAGCGGGACGTAGAGCCGATCGACTCTGTCCGCTCTCTGGGTGTGGAGGACCTCAAAACTCCTGCTTGCAGAAGACGCTGCAGGGAAAGTACAACTGCAAAAGAGCGACGAGAATAGAGAGACTTTGGTGTTGAGTGTTTAGAAAATGAATATTTAGCCTTTTTCTTATGAATTATATCTGTTTAAGAAAGAGGGAGAAGGTCAAATTTCACCAGATATTATTCACAATCTAAGTTCAAAGAGGCTGAAAAGAAAACTCTGATGACCCAGCATTCTAGCAGCATTTAAACGCATCACTGACGGACAAATCTCACATTTGTGCATAAATGTGGTTTTGTGTGTAAAACAAGAGATTTGTGTTTAGTTACTGTCTAGCTGTTGTAACTTTAATTTTTTCATGTTTAAATTATATTTTTTTGTTTCATGATTTTTGTACATGTGATTCATAAATGCAAAAGCAAGAATTCACACACGATTCAGTGTGAGTCTATTTTCTCTCCATAGTCGTGCGGCTTCAGCACAGAGATCCTTCCTCTAGCTCCTCCATGGAGATCCTTCCTCTAGCTCCTCCATGGAGATCCTTCCTGTAACTCCTCCATGGAGATCCTTCCTCTAGCTCCTCCATGGAGATCCTCCCTCTAACTCCTCCATGGAGATCCTCCCTCTAGCTCCTCCATGGAGATCCTCTCTCTAGCTCCTCCATGGAGATCCTTCCTGTAACTCCTCCATGGAGATCCTCCCTCTAACTCCTCCATGGAGATCCTCCCCCCACCAGCGACCCAAAGACGACCCGAACCAGAAGAACTTCCTCTGTTCTGCTGCACTCAGAGACTCAGCCGAACCCACAGGGGCATAAGCCTTCAAATAAACAATGACCTCTGACCTTTGTGAGCCATCCTCTCATCGTGGGCTTCACCCTGGTCTCCATGGAAACTGGGCTGCTGGCCTGGACCTTCAGAATGTTCTGTAGAACCCGAATCCACTCCTCCAGGATGTTGGGCGAGTCGGCGGTCAGAAAGTAGCTCCTCTTTTCTGTGATCAGCTGAGACAGAAGACAGAACTGAAGGAGAAACACCAGAACCAGAACCAGTCAGGCAGCGTGGTCCGGACAGGACACATGAGGATCCGGACCAGAGGAACCAGACGGTCCTTCCAGCCGGTCTACCGGGTCTTCTGATGAGCAGCAGGGACAAACTCAAACCGGGCTTTCCTAAAGCCGTCTGCAACGTGGTCCGGTTCCCGCTCAGCCTCTAAAGTCTGGCCCCGCCCCTCACCTGAAAGGTCTGCGCTCCCTCGCCGCGAACCAAACCGCAGGAAGAGTTCAACTCGATCTGACCCTGAGGCTTCCGGATCATGTCGCTCTGAAAACACAGAACACGTCAGTCGTTAGAGGAAACGCCGACCAAAAGGCGGAAGTGGGAGGAGCCACACACTCAGGCTTAACACCCCGCCTCCTTCAGCGCTCGCTCCTCACCGGAGACTTGTAGTAGAGGATCTCTCCGTTCCTGAGGATGAACCAGCGGCGCTTCCAGGCCTTCACCTGGCTGCCCATCTTCAGCAGGTAACCAGACTTCTCCAAAGCCTCCTGCAGAAACCAAACAGAATGACTCCCTCCTCCGGTCAGAACCTCCCAAACCGCTCAGGGCGTCACTCACAGGGCCCACGCTCTCGCAGGAGTACGAGGAGGTGCGCTGCACCTTCTGCTCCGGCTCAGAGTGGTCGCTGTCCAGCGAGCAGGCGTCCGGAGGAATGGCGTAGTCGCTCTCGGAGCTGATGGAGGACATGGACACGCCTGTGGCACAGAGGGCTTCATGAAGCAGTCAGACCCCAGAGAGGTCATGAGGGGCGGAGCCAATGAGGTCAAAGGTTAAAGTATTTCTCTGAGGAATGCCCCCCCCACGTGTCCACAGAGTGGAGCTAAAGGTGATGCAGGCGTGAGAGGAAGACCTTCATGAGGCCTTCACTGGTTCAGGACTCGCCTCTCTTGACGGCGCGGGGGCTCCCGGGAACGCTGCCTCTCCTGTCCGGACTCAGAATGGAGGTGCGGGAACTGGCCAGCGAGCTGCTGTCGTCCTCTGAGCCGGACTCGTCGTCGGGCAGAGGCGTGCTGCTGATCTGCGTGGCTTTCTGAAACAAACGCCAGCAATCAAACACGGCGCCGTCTCGCCAGAACGGAGGCTGGGGACCAGACTGACCCCTTTCAGCGTGGTGTAGACCGGAACCTTGATGTTCTTGTAAACCAGCGGGGTGGGAGGAGCCACCGCCGGGCACAGGAGGACGCTGGAACCTGCGACACAGACATTCATGAACAGGGAAACCTCCAATACAGCAGTATGACAGCTTCAATGTGGATCATCGTGCTGACCCCAGCAACAACTGCAGACCGGCTGCAGGTTCTGGGCAGACCGGCTGCAGGTTCTGGGCAGACCGGCTGCAGGTTCTGCGCAGACGGACTCCTGGCTTTGAGCAGACTGCCTGCAGCTTTCAGTCCTGAACAAAATCCATCAGTAGAATTCTGAATCCAGAATAAGGATACATCAAGAGTGGCTGCAGATGTGACCTCTGTGACCTTCAGGCTGAAGTCTGTTGGACCTGAATCCAGACCTTCAGGCTGAAGTTGGACGATCGCATGTTTGACCCAAACGGTCATAAAAAGAACAGAATCAAGCTGGACGATCTGTGAACGTTTGATCCAAAGAAAATTTGCGTTTGTAAAGTGAAACGTTTACTGAATGTAAAAGTCGTCTTGTTCACCTGAATCATGATCAGATGTTTGTCACACCTTAATTTAACTCAAACTTAGACGTGTTTGAAAGATGTTTTCAGCTGAATCTTTTCTGCTTTGATTGAAGATCTTTTTGTGAAAATCTAAAACAAACAGACTGAAATGTTCTGGATCTAAACGTTGACGTTCCTCTGACTGGATCAGGTCTGGAAGCAGACCCCCCCCCCCTCCCTCCCCATTATCCTGGGAGGCATTCAGAGGAAGAGGGAGGGGCTCCCACCTGCACAGGTGTGCAGAGCCTCTGGGCAGAGAGAGGAAGTGACATCAGACCCACCATGACAGACACCCCACCCCACCCCCAGCTGACACCATCCAGGCTCAGCGCAGAGAACAAGCCCATACATGAGAGGCGGGGTTTCGCGGCTCTCACCTCGTCCTGGCCCCGCCTCTGAAACCCTCATTCCCGACTTGGCGACCGCGTAGATCCGACTCTCCTGCAAGACAAGCCGAGATTTCTGTTGTAAACGTTGGTGTCCTGAAGCCGGAAACAGGACGGTACGATCGGGTATTGAACCTGCGGCTCGTACCCAGGATGGGAAGCGGTGCAGAGGCGGAGTCGGGGGCTTCAGAACCTCTGGATCCACCTTCTCCAGGTCTCCTGACGCCGCCACACAGGACCCCCCCTCCTGAGGCAGGACCTCGGACTGGGGCCCCCCCGCCCCTCCCTCCGGGCTGGCGGGGGGCTCGTCATCAATGTCGGTCTCTTCCACCAGCTGAGAGAAGAGGGCGGGGCCTATGCTCTTCAGGGTGGAGGAGGCGGAGGACGGCGTCGTCATGACGACGTCCTGGCTGAAGAGGGGGAGGCGGTCCAGGCCGGGCTGCGGCTGGCTGCGGTGCTTCCTCACCAGCTGGAGGCTGTCTCTGGGCGTGAGTGGCGTCCGCACTTTGGGCAGCGTCATGCTGGCGCCCGGGGGCGGGGCCTGGGGCGGGAAGAGGCCAGGAAAGGGGTTCTTGTTGGAGGGGGAGCGGGACAAAAGCGGACTTTTGGGCGTGACTCTGGGGGTGGAGTCTGAACTCGGTGCGTTAGCCGTCTCGTACGCAGAGGAGGAAGATGAGGAGGAGGAGGAGTGGAGGTACTGAGAGCGGAACTTCCTGCTGAGCTCATCCGAGGAGGTGTCTCGGTCCAGGTTCTCCACCGGGTTCTCAGGGCTCTGCTGGAGCTCCGGTCCACTGTTGGGAACATCTCTTCCATGAAGCAGAGGAACATGGAGGCGGACCAGTTCTGGAGCTGGATCTGAGGACACAAGCACTGGGGCTGGTATCGTTATAATTTACAGAAACGATTCGATTCTTTCGATTCAGTTAAATTTGAAGATTACAAATTTATACACATTTGTTTAGAAATACATTAATAATCTACC
Organism: Oryzias melastigma; assembly: GCF_002922805.2. Classification (NCBI taxonomy): domain Eukaryota; kingdom Metazoa; phylum Chordata; class Actinopteri; order Beloniformes; family Adrianichthyidae; genus Oryzias; species Oryzias melastigma. The sequence continues at coordinate 337,701 of NC_050533.1, read as the reverse complement.
ATACAATTTGAATATATTGATATTAATCTGATCACATCCTGTAAATGTATCAGTGAAATAATGAGATTGTTAATATCATCCAGAGTTACATGGATTCTCTAAAGGAGAAGTTCTAACTAAAATGTTCAGATCATTAACATTGGAAACATTGTTTCAGTTTGACCACTAGGTGGCGATCACGCTATAGAAGTACACCTTATGCCAGAAGAAGACAATGGTATGAGGGAAAAAAACAAAGTTTTAGACCACAAATAGTCTCTTTAATTTAAAATTGTTAAAAGAGTTTGGAAAATTACTGCGTGTAAGTAAATAAAAATGTTCATTTAGTCAGAATGTGTTTTTGGTCAACTGAGCGTTAGCATTAGCATTAACTGTCCTATGGAAAATTCCATTGAACGTTAGCATCAACCTAGTGGACTTTAGCTTTGTCTCCTAAATCGATTTATATCTTTTGTGAATCAATTATTGATCTATGAAGATGAAATCGATTCAAATCGATTAATCAATTTTTTCAACCCAACTCTAACGAGCACAGAAGTCAGCTTCAGAGGTCAGAGGTCAGCTTCAGAGGTCAGAGGTCAGCTCCACCTCTCTGCTGATCTCAGGATCCTCCAGACTGCTAAACGCCTCCATCCTCCCGTCTCCGTATCACCCTCATTGAAGCCAGCTTACCTGTTGCCATGGTCCTGATGTCAGAGGTCGCCCCCCCGTCCTGAGTGGGTGGCGTGCTGCAGCAGCTGGAGGCCAGAGAAACATCCGTGGCTCCAGGAGATCCCGGATTCTCCAAAAGACCTGCAGAAAACAGACGTTTGACGTGCAGTTCAGGAAGCACCTCAAAGGTTGACGAGTAAGCAGTTTGTGTGATCAGACAGATCAGATCAGATCAAATCAGTCCCTCAGCAAACATCACTAAACCATGAGAGGGATTTCCCAGAAATCTGTTATGAGAGCACAGACCTTCAGGAACATGTCACAAAGGAGGTAGGAGTATGATGGTCGGGACAATTTTTTTCTGTAATTCACGTTATAAACTGACCAATCAGGTGCCTCAATAAAAGTAGGTGGAGCCAGCTGGCACCACCTCCAGCGATCAAAACACATGCACATGTAAACACGTGAACATGTGAACAAGAGAACACGTGAACATGTAAACATGTTCAGATGTGAATACGTGAACACGTGAAGATGTGAACATGTGAACATGTAAACATGTTCAGATGTGAACACGAGAACACGTGAACATGTAAATACGTGAACACGTGAACATGTGAACACGTGAAGATGTGAACACGAGAACACGTGAACATGTAAATACGTGAACATGTGAACATGTGAACACGTGAACATGTGAACATGTGAACATGTGAACACGTGAACACGTGAAGATGTGAATACGTGAACATGTGAACATGTGAACATGTGAACACGAGAACATGTGAACATGTTAACATGTAAACATGTGAACACGTGAACATGTAAATACGTGAACACGTGAACACGTGAACACGTGAACATGTTAACATGTAAACATGTGAACACGTGAACATGTAAATACGTGAACACGTGAACACGTGAACACGTGAACACGTGAACATGTTAACATGTAAACATGTGAACACGTGAACATGTGAACACGTGAACATGTGAACACAAGAACACGTGAACATGTGAACACGTGAACATGTGAACACAAGAACACGTGAACATGAAAACATGTAAACATGTTCCGATGTGAACACGTGAACATGTAAATACGTGAACATGTGAACATGTAAACATGTAAATACGTGAACATGTGAAAATGTTCAGATGTGAACATGTGAACACGTGAACATGTAAATACGTGAACATGTGAACATCTGAACATGTGAACATGTTCAGATGTGAACACGTGAACATTTAAACACGTGAACATATAAGCACGTAGACATGTAAACATGTAAGCACGTAAACACGTGAACATGTTCAGATGTGAACACGTGAACATATAAACACGTAGACATGTAAACATGTAAACACGTGAACATGTGAACACTTGAACATGTGAACACGTACACATGTGAACACGTACACATGTGAACACGTGAACATGTGAACACGTGAACATGTGAACACGTGCATCTGCACGCATGGATGTGGTCTTTGGAAAAGGCTGCAGTTTCCTGTTCGAGGAGAAGAATCGTTTCTTCTACAAGGTTCACGCTGGACTCACTCTGGAGTTTCTCCTGCAGCTCCAGGATCTGTTCGCTCTGCTTCAGATTCACCGTTTTCAGCTGCTGGTTCTCCTGCTCCATCTGCAGACAACCAGAACACATGACCGGATCAGCTGCCAGGAAGCACCGAAGACCCGGAGGTGCAGATGCTTTCCTGACTTCAGACATGAATGATTTCTGCATCACATTCTGAAGACAGAAATGGAGAATGGAAACACGTGAACAGGTGAACACGTGAACACGTGAACAGGTGAACATATGACCATGTAAACATGTGAACACGTGAACATATGACCATGTAAACATGTGAACAGGTAAACACGTGAACACATGCCCATGTAAACACGCGATCATGTCCTGATCCACACCACGTCTTCACCTCTTTAAGCTTCAAGGTGACCCAGTCTTTAATCTTTGCCGACTTCTCCTCAATGATTTTGGC
>NC_050533.1:329600-334968 GCF_002922805.2 Oryzias melastigma | reverse complement strand
AACACGTGAACATATGACCATGTAAACATGTGAACAGGTAAACACGTGATCACATGAACAGGTGAACATATGACCATTTAAACATGTGAACACGTGAACACATGCCCATGTAAACATGCGATCACACCACGTCTTCACCTCTTTAAGCTTCGAGGTGACCCAGTCTTTAATCTTTGCCGACTTCTCCTCAATGATTTTGGCCTCCTGGGCTCTGACTAAGACCTGGAGGAAGCAGAGACAGGCTGTGTTAAATGAGCTCTTGATGCTCCGCCCCTGCCATTAGGCCACGCCCCCCTCATACCTGCTTCTCCAGCTGCACCTCCAGCCTCCTGATGAGAGCCTCTTTTTCCTGAACCCTGCTGCTCAGCTGCTGGAGCTTCCTGTACAGCGAGCTCTCCCCGTCACTGCTGTGAATGTTGGCAGACTTCAGCTTCTCCTCCATCATTTGGATCTGAAACACACAATTAAAGGAGTGAAGCTCGCTCAAACGTGCACGCTGGGTTCAGCGCCGACAGAGCCAGAAGAAAGCCGCCGCGGTGGAATTGGCGCTCTGAACCCTCAGGTGTTTTAGGAAAGGCTGTCATTAACCAGCGGCTGCAGAAAACACCTGGAGCAGCCGGCAGTGACGGCACATTTAGCACAAAGAAAACCAAGCTTGGAATCCTCCAACTCGCCATTTCCTCAGATAAATGCTGAGTCATCAATACTGAGCTTTATTGACTAAGTATTTTAAAACAAAGAACATTCAGGAAACCTCTGCTGATGAAATGTTTCCTTCTGGTTATGAATTCATCCACAATAACAATCTGTGATGAGGCTCCTCAATGATCCGACTGGAGCTAAACTGTTTCAATAATGAACTGAAGACAGTTTGAAAGCAGGAATGAAGTCATCCACCTGTTTCTCTGCGTGCTCCGCCCTCCGGTCAGCGTCCACCAGCCTCTGCTCCAGATCCTGCATCTGAAACAGACACCAGAGCCGGAAATGAGCCCGGACAGATCCGACGTGTCAGCGCGGGACGCCCCGGGGATGGGGGGATTCCTGCTGTTCCACATGGACACACGGAGACAAACGGAGACACACGGAGACACACGAGGACACACGGAGACACACGGAGACAAACGGAGACACACGGAGACACACGGAGACACACGGAGACACACGAGGACACACGGAGACACACGGAGACACACGGAGACACACGGAGACAAACGGAGACACACGAGGACACACGAGGACACATGGAGACACACGGAGACACACGGAGACACACGGAGACACACGGAGACACACGAGGACACACGGAGACACACAGAGACACACGGAGACACACGGAGACACCAAATCAAAACAGAAAGGCTTTGAGAGGAGACGTAAACGTTGTGACTGCTCCACTGGAAGACGTTCGGGAAACCACAAACAGGAAAACAGGGAGAATTAAAGAGCAGTTTGCTCATCGGAACGCCGTCGGCAACGAGGCAGGAATGCAGGGAATCATTTTAGGAGCAGAAAATGACGAGTTAGAGAGAAACATCACAGGACTGAGATTTGTCCTTCAGACAAAGAAACTCCTCAGACTTCAGGGGAGAAAAGTGATAGTTTTAAAGGACAGAAGATCTATGGGGAAAAGCAACGAGAGGAAACAGACGTTCTGACTGAAGAAATCAAAGTCCCACGAAGACCAGCTGTTCTGTTCCTGTTCATACATTTATGTTTGTGTTTCGGATCATCATTTATCAAACATTCCGATATTCTAATCTGATCTGAGAAAAGTCGTTTCTCTAGTTTCAATAACCACAGCCAACCATTGACTGTATAAAACACCCGGACAGAGCAGCTGTGACCCCCCCATACAAAGTGTTTTACCTCCGGCTCCAGCCAAACAAAGTCAGTCCAGTCCCCATATCTGCACGTCACAGACGCCGCCATGTTGGAGCCAGACCTCAGTGATTGGTCCGATTGAATGAGTCATCGTTTCTTTGGCAACCACTCTCACCAATAAGCAGTGACCTTGTTGGAAGGCCACACCCCTTCCACCTGAAAGTGAGCTATACAAAATTATGTCAATTGTTTTGAATGTTGGGGCCGCCTACTTTTAAATTGAGACATCTGATTGGTCGGTTTACAACTAGAACTACAGAAACGGTTTAATTAAAAAAATCTGATTATCAGTCAGATGTTAAAAAGGTTTTAGATCCAGAATGATTGTTCTGACCAATAGGATGACTGATAGCAGCTGTTTGTTCTCTACAAGTCTGTAGGATTTTGTGGTACTTCCTGTTTGGAATGCCGGGGGTGGAGCCACTCAGTCCATCTCTCTACATAGAGTCAATGAAGATCTGGTTTTCAAAGATCCTCTTGGTGAGAATCAAACTGAACTCTGAGACTTTCCTGCAGCTTTTCTCTTGACTGGTAACGAGTTTCTGTCTAATTACCGTGCTGCCCCCCACCCCCCACCCCCCATGTGACACGTGGACGACACCAGACAGTGATCTAATAAAGGAGTAATTCAATCCCCAGAGCAGAAGGAGCTGAAGGGGAATTCCTCAGAGAGAGGAGGAGGTTCTGGTCTTTGGCTGATCCTCCTGCAGGTTTTGGATCCCATAACAGTGGCTGTGGAGGAGGTTCTTCTTCTGTGGAAGAAGACCTTTTGGAGGAGCGTTTGAGTGAAAGTTCAGTATGATGGACGACCTTCAGCCTCACAGGATCCAGAACCTGCACCCGGTTCTGGATCCTGTCTGGATAAAGGTTTTCCTGATTTTTCCTCCACTGAGTGTTGAACTGATTCAGAAAACACCTTTGAAACATGTCTCTGGTTTAATCTGATCTCCAGCTCAGAATCATCTGCACACACACTCAGGCCGGTTCTGGTCCAGCTTCATGACTTCAGCAGACGTTGGCTCTGAAACCTCAGAGGTTCAGACCATCTCTTTGGAGGAGGCTCTTCAGGCGGTTCTGACTGCAGCTCGGACGGGTCAGGATCATGAACCTCACGCTGCTGCAGCTCTCAGATCTCATTAGATGACATCCCAGCTAAACCTGTAGGTCGGTTCAGATCCAGATCCATCTGTCTGAACATCTGTGATCATTTTGTTCTTGAATCCGTTTGAGATTCAAACTCAAACGTTTAGCAGTGAAGCTCAGAAATCCTCTTCCTCTCTCTGGTTTTAATCTAAAGCAAACCAAAGTCAGGAGGAGTCTTCCTCCTCATGATATATGGATCTACCCCCCCTCCCACCCCCCGTCAGCTGCTCCAGATCAGCGTGGCGTTAAAGGAAACAACATCAACTTTTCTCTGTTTTTCCACTCCAAAGTGGGTCAATGCGTAAACCACTCCTAACTTGGAGAGACAGACGATGAGGAGCACGAAGAGCACCTCCTGAACAGAAATAACATGGGGGGTGGGTACAATCACTGAGAGAAGGGAGGGGGCACGTCCCGGGACAGATGACGCCCCAGCATTGGTCCTTTCAGCAGCAGCTGAAGATTCTGCTGTGGATTCATCAGATAAACGCAGAGCTCAAACAACAGATGATCAGGTGAGAGATGACGGCTTCTCCATCAGATCTCATCGGGTAGATCGAATGCTGAGTCACCAGATCTCATCGGGTAGATCTACTGCTGAGTCACCGGATCTTATCTGATAGATCTACTGCTTAATCACCAGATCTCATCCAGTAGATCTACTGCTTAATCACCAGATCTTATCTAATAGATCTACTGCCGAGTCACCAGATCTCATCCGGTAGATCTACTGCTTAATCACCAGATCTTATCTGATAGATCTACTGCCGAGTTACCAGATCTCATCCGGTAGATCTACATCCAAGTCACCAGATCTCATCTAATAGATCTACTGCCGAGTCACCAGATCTCATCCGGTAGATCTACTGCCGAGTCACCAGATCTCATCCGGTAGATCTACTGCTTAATCACCAGATCTTATCTGATAGATCTACTGCCGAGTCACCAGATCTCATCCGGTAGATCTACATCCGAGTCACCAGATCTCATCTAATAGATCTACTGCCGAGTCACCAGATCTCATCCGGTAGATCTACATCCGAGTCACCAGATCTCATCTGATAGATCTACTGCCGAGTCACCAGATCTCATCCGGTAGATCTACATCCGAGTCACCAGATCTCATCTAATAGATCTACTGCCGAGTCACCAGATCTCATCCGGTAGATCTACATCCGAGTCACCAGATCTCATCTAATAGATCTACTGCCGAGTCACCAGATCTCATCGGGTAGATCTACTACTTAATCATCAGATCTCATCCGGTAGATCTACTGCCGAGTCACCGGATCTTATCTGTTAGATCTGATGCCGAGTCACCAGATCTCATCCGGTAGATCTACTGCCGAGTCACCGGATCTTATCTGTTAGATCTGATGCCGAGTCACCAGATCTCATCTTGACTCGGCAGCAGGTGAGAAGCAGCAGAGGCGACGACTTCCAGTTTTTAGGTTCCTCCTGCCTGGAGGAGGATCCTTCCTCTCATGGAATCACCAAACCAGATCAGATCTGGAAGGTCGTTGCACCTTCATCCTAAGACGTCTGCGTGATCATGAGGTCACTTTCAGACCGCAGAGGAGGTCCAGAATGGAGGCGTGACGTCTTCTGCAGTCCAGCATCATGATGGAGGAGATCCCAACAGGATCATTTCTGTGCTGCTTCAGCCACAAAAACCAGATCGAATCCTGGTCTGATTCAAGTCCAGTCCAGACCTAGTTCTGGTCTGACCCAGATTGAATTCTGGTCTGATCTAGAGCAGATTTCCTCTGATGGTCCTCCTGGTTCTGCAGGTGTCAAAGGTTACCAAACAGGAGAACCAATCAGATTAAATGATGAGACTGTGAAAGAAGTTTCTGGAACTTCTACCTGCAAAGCAAAAAAGATCATCAGAGGATCCCAGCTTTGGATCCAACCAGAACCAGGCCTCCTGGTGTAAAGTTCTTTTGGATCAGTGTCTCAGCAGCCACACAAATGCACCTCCTCCTGTGAGGAGCGCTCCGTGACTCCTGCGTCTCGCAAGTGAGGTTTTGGTTCTCACCTTCTCTGCCAGAAGCTCCCGGATCTTCCCCGCCTGCAGCCGGAACCTCAGCAGCTGCATCTCCAGAGACACGCAGCGCTTCTGCCAGTCCACCGGGGGCGCCGCCGCAGGAGCCGCAGGAGCTGCAGGAGCTGCAGGAGCCGCAGGAGCTGCAGGAGCCGCAGGAGCCGCAGGAGCTGCAGGAGCCGCGGCGCCAGTCTTCATGGTGTCGGTCATGGCGAGGACTTCGGCTCCTGGAAAGAAGAACGATTGGTGGAAAAAAACGCTCCACTGTGGTTTAGCTGCTTAAGTAAACTCCTCCCTGGT
>NC_050533.1:328660-329008 GCF_002922805.2 Oryzias melastigma | reverse complement strand
ATGTGTGACAATGATACTGGACTCCTCCTCTCCACCTGATGCATGACTCACTGATGCGGGGGGGGTCAGTCCTAACCCTGGAAGGTTCAGGAACTTCAGGCGGTTGTTATTTTTTTGTTTGTTTTTAGCCAACCGCTCAAAACAGTTTGTATCAAGCTAGCGAGGTTCTAGGTACGCTGTACTGAGCTAGCGAGGTTCTGGGTACGCTGTACTGAGCTAGCGAGGTTCTAGGTACACTGTACTGAGCTAGCGAGGTTCTAGGTACGCTGTACTGAGCTAGCGAGGTTCTAGGTACGCTGTACTGAGCTAGCGAGGTTCTGGGTACGCTGTACTGAGCTAGCGAGGTTC
>NC_050533.1:327287-328505 GCF_002922805.2 Oryzias melastigma | reverse complement strand
GGGGGGGGGGGTGCACGGTGCCTACTGAGGCGGGTGCAGCTGGAAATCTGTGTACTTTGTAACTCTTTCTGGAAAGTAGGTGTTGAACTTTTCCTGCTTTGGTCGGAAGATGCAGGAGAGATCTCCTCCAGATCCTCCGGCTCTGGAGGAGATCTCTCCGATCTGAGCCCCAATCATCATAGCATCACCGCCCTGCTGGATATTTGTCCCGCGTTTGTGCATGTCTAATCTTTGTTGGTTTCATCTGGAAAAGAGTCTTCAGTCTTCCAGAATCCAGAGTCCAGAATCCAGAATCCAGATTCCAGAGTCCAGAATCCAGAATCCGGATTCCAGAATCCGGATTCCAGAGTCCAGAGTCCAGAATCCGGATTCCAGAGTCCGGACCGTCTGGGTTCGTTTTCATGCTGTCCTCCTTCATCATCGCCTCCTCCTCCTCCTTCTCAGACAGACACAGGCTGGGAGGACTATATTGGAAACAGACGCGTGTGCACGCGCACCCCCCTGCCACGTGCACGGACGCGCTGCTGAGCGTGCAGCTGCGGTGATGTAAGTGATGATGTGGTTCGGTGATATCATCCCAGCAGCTCCTCAGATCCCGCCGAGCTCCAGCGGGATTTGGAAAAAGACTCGGAAGCGTGCGCGGATCTGGGTCAACGCGTGCACGTCAGCGTGGCAGAGAGAAGTGCACGCTCATCTCTCCCATCTGTCCCTCCAGCGCCTGAAAGGCTCCCGCGTGGGTCTGCAGAGGAGCTGCGCGTGTCCGTCTGCGACGTGCACACCGAGCACGTGCACAGAGGACAGTCGACCTCGTGAAGGATGAAGATGTTTACGTTAGTTTCTCCTCCCCCGCGCTCCTGCAGCGCCTCCTCCTCTGCAGGTTAATGACAGGCCTCCTCACCGCGCTGCATTCCTCCGGACAGCAGCTGCAGGTCCGGACGGACCGGAACCGGTCCCGGTTCGTCCGCTGATCAGACGGAAAACAAGCCGCTTTGAGGGTTCCATGAACAACCAGTCAGTAAAACTTTGGAGGAAACTTTTGAAGACAAAGAAACTCTGAAACTTTCAGTTTGGAGAAAATCTGAAGCAAAAAGTTTCACAGAAAAACTCCAGAACGAACCGACTCCGGGACTCGAACACTCCCAGTCGCGGTAGCAGCAAATGCCGTGCAGATGTGGCTGCTGCCGCTGTGCGTCAGCGTCCGCCGGAATCGAACTTGTC
>NC_050533.1:316825-327098 GCF_002922805.2 Oryzias melastigma | reverse complement strand
CGCGCGGGGGCTCACCCCGTCCCTTTAAAGGGCCGGACGCGGGATCAGGTTTCCCCCCCGCCCCCGCGCGCAGGATACTGCATTGGGGCTGTCCTGTCCGCCCCACCCCCTGTTTTGGTCTTTCATTAAAACACCAAAAGATCACCACGTCACATTTAGTTTTTTACAGTTTCTTTACTGTTTCCGTCATTGAGCTGAAACGTTTCAGTCTTTGAGCTGAAACGTTTTCAGTCTTTGAGCTGAAACGTTTCCGTCTTAGAGCTGAAACGTTTCAGTCTTTGAGCTGAAACATTTCAGTTTTTGAGCTGAAACGTTTTCAGTCTTTGAGCTGAAACGTTTCCGTCTTTGAGCTGAAACGTTTTCAGTCTTTGAGCTGAAACATTTCAGTTTTTGAGCTGAAACGTTTTCAGTCTTTGAGCTGAAACGTTTCAGTCTTTGAGCTGAAACATTTCAGTTTTTGAGCTGAAACGTTTTCAGTCTTTGAGCTGAAACGTTTCCGTTTTTGAGCTGAAACGTTTTCAGTCTTTGAGCTGAAACCTTTCAGTGTTTAAGCTAAAATGCTTCCACCTTTGAACTGAAACGTTTCAGTCTTTGAGCTGAAACGTTTTCAGTCATTGAGCTGAAACATTTCCGTCATTGAGCTGAAACGTCCTCCGCCTCCCTAAGAGACCAGGCCACGCCCCTGAAACTGGATTGTAATCAGATTACTCAAACACAAGCAAAGGTGGAAACACACAAAGCGAGCTCAGAAAGTCCAAAGTTTCCTTTCCTGGAGCTCCAGAACATCGATGAGGCTCCAGCAGGTCTGGGTCCTGAGCTGCAGGACCAGAGGCTACAGGGAGGGGGCGCTGTGGGGCAGACAGAGGGGCTGCAGTCAGAGAGAAACTTGAAATGACAGCCCCAGCAGCTGATGACTGTGTGCTTCACAATAACCCTCACCTGGACAGGGGCGTGCACAGCAAGCGCACGTTCGGTCTGCAGGTCAGACCCGGTCCACAAACCTCCAGAACACAGCCGGAGTCCTGCATGCAGAGCAGAGCGGAGGCCACGCCCACTGAATCTGCTCCAGAGATCCATAAGGTCACATGATCACTTTGAGGTCTGGTCCTGTTCTCAGAGTGTTTGGGTCTGCAGAGGACGAGCAGACGGCGGCAGCATCTGCAGCCGCAGACACAACATGCAGCCGCAGCTGCAGATGGACTGTCTGCACGCTGCCATGATGTGAAGTGAAGACTCCCAGATCATAAACAGTAAAAACTAAACCTAAGACCACAAACTCCACCTGAGCTTCATCAAGCAGAGGTCATGTGATCATCACAGGTCACATGATCACAGTGGTCTCCATGGGTGATGATAACCGTCTGTCCAACACCAAACTGCAGACCCATATCATCTCAAAGACCTCACGTTTGATGACGTGTCTGGTCTGTAGAGTGGGAGTCTCTCTGTTTTCTAAAAACTTGGACGAAATTTAAAAAATACAAGTTTTTGAAGTTTGTGGTTCATCAGAATGTTCTCTGTCATCTTTCTTCTTCTGGCCTCTTTAACGTTTTCTCTGTTGTGTTTTGATGCTCAGCTTTGTCAATAAAGTTTTGGGAAAAAACTAAAAATATTCTTGTTGGTTTTATGTGGAATCCATTTGCTGCCCTCTGCCGGTCAGTCGGGAAACTGATTCTCGGTATAAGGAATGTTCCTGCTTTGACCAGCAGAGGGCGCCAAAGCTTCTGCTGCAGGAGATGGAAGCCCAGCGCGCACCTGGCAGGTGAGACGATGGGATTGAGATGAAACAAGAACTACAACTGTTTACAATTACAGCATTACAGAAAACTACAAAACACAATCTCAGATGAAGAGAAAAATACAAAAAAACAAAAACTGAAGGAAATTGAAGGAAAAAGGCATAAACCCTGAGTTTTGACTCTCAGGCAAATGTGTTTCCAAACTACAGAAGCACCGACCTTTGAAAACCGATTTATGATTGAATATTTTCAGATGAGGAATCCCCTAATCTCTGTACTTCATAGTCTAAACGAACACCTTTTAAAGGAGATCTGAATAATGATAAAAAAACGTAAACATTTCCTGGTTAAAGCTGTTTAAATGATCTAATTTATCCATTTGGAAAACAAAAAAAGAACACATTTTAAATCTGTTTCACTTCACATGTATTTTTTCAGTCTGAAGATACATTATTTAAAAAAACATTGTTTGTAAATGTAATAATCAAAGTATGAAAGTGGATCTTCATTTTATTTAGTTTGACCAAAATAACAAACTCGTGACGCTTTGGCAAAGACTTTAATCCAGTCTAACATGGTGTAGAATTCTGTGATCTGATTATAGTTCTTATAATTGTTCCTCTCAGACAGCCGTCTGTTTTCCTTTGACATCTTATCTGATTAAAGAAGATAGCATAGCCCTTGGTTTACAATAGGTCTAAAAAGATGTTCTAGAGTATAAAATAATCTGTATAAAAAGATATATTTCGTCTCCTACTCCATTGAATTTAGCAATTTACAAATCCTACAAAAACAGATTCATTCACTTATTAAGAATAACCAAGAAAAGATATTATAGTGATCAGTTTACCAAATCAATCAATGACATACAGACGTGGACAAAAGTGTTGGTACCCCTCAGTTATAGAAGGACAAACCCACAATTCTCACTGAAATCACTCAAAACTTCCAAAAGTAACAATAAATAAAACACCTGTGATGTCAATTAAAGGACACACCTGAGTTAATCATGTCACTCTGGTCAGATAGTTTTCAATCTTTCATTGAGGTACCATCATTTTGTCCAGGCCTGTTTCATTAGTTTGTTTTTTTAAATAATTATGTTAATAACGATTCAAAAGTGATGGCTGATTTTGATTGTTTATTTTTCAATTTTTTTATTTATTGTTACTTTTGTAAGTTCTGAGTGATTTCAGTGAGAATTGTGGGTTTGTCCTTCTTTAACTGAGGGTACCAACACTTTTGTCCACCACTGTAAAAGCAACCTGGAAAGTCATTAACCTTTACTTCCAAAAATTAAAAAACTGCAATAAAATCTCCATCAACTACTGTAAATGGTACAAATATTATTTCTGATCATGTGAAATAGTCTCAACACTTTTTCCTGAAGGTCGGAGTCACCCTTTCCAGCAGAAGTAATGACACAGACATCAACCCACTGTTATCCGTCCATGACTTCTTTAGATCTCCCTGATGTCAGAGAAGATTCTGACGTTGTTCTCCAAGTGAAAAACACTCCCCGGGTCATGAGGACTCGGTGCTTCTCTGATAAACCACTGACTCGTATACTGACACTATCAATGAAGACGGATCGTTCCTGCACAGGTAAAGGTGGTAAAAGTTATGTCTTCACACAGAGCTGCTGGTCTAACTATGCTCACAGATTACCGTCCTGAATCAATCTTACCGTGTCTTTCAAAGCTGCTGGAAGTTAGTTGACTCTAGATTACTCAAATATTTGAACACAAATATTATGATTTACCAATACGAATAAAATAACTCCTCCACTTACATGGCACTAGTTGAACTTACTGACAGGATATTTATACGGCTTTAAACAAAAATGAAATTACAACAGGTGTATTTTTAGATCTTTCAAAAGCATTTGACTCAGTGCATTATGGGATATTGTTCAACAAATTGTATAAATATGGTTTTCAAGGTATTATGTACCAATGGCTTTTCAATTATGTGCTATGAGTCCAAAAGAGATGTAATGAAACACGGTGTACCCCAGGGATCTATTTTAGGCCCTTTGTTGTTTCTGATTCATATTAAGGATTTAGAATGTGTTGGTAAATCCACACTTCCCATTTTATTTGCAGATGACACCAATCTTTTGATCTCTCATAAGGATCTAAAAACAGCTGTAGAAAAACTAAACAAGGATCAAAAAGAATACTCTACCTGCGTTCATGCAAACAAATTAGCTTTAAATTAAAAACAAAAATGTAATTTTATGGTATTCTCAGGCTGGAAAAATATGACGATTTAATTCAAATTTCTATTCAAGAGGAACAATTTGAAGAAGTTTCATCCATTGTTTTTTTAGGAGTCCAGCGAGACAATAAACTCCTTTGGAAAAATCCCATATATGACGATAAAATGACAGAATCTCTGAGCATCGTCAGGAGAATGAAAGATTATGAACATTCTTCAGTTATCATTGTATTACTCCCTCGTTTATCCATATCTCTCTTATTGCAATATTGTTTCTGCAAGCACTTGTCCTACTTATCGGAAAAATATATATATATTTTTACAAAAGGTATTTGTTCGCTCATGCTGCACCCAGTGAGACACTTCTTCCAAATCACAGTTGTTACATATTTATGACATGGATATCCCTCAGATACTTACATTTTCTGTAATTATTAATCAGGGCAAATATTCTAATAATTTCCAAAACTGTTTCACCCCAAACAATCATCTCCACTCTTCTGTAGCAGACAGGGGCAGACGTTCCACCGTCCATGAATCACAAGTTACATTTTCTTTACTTTTAAATGAGTATGACTTCATGATAACAAGATTCAATAAAAATAACATGAAGAGGATTTTGATCTCAAGGTATAAAAGTGGGATTTGATTTTGTTTAAATAATAATAATAATAAATGTTTGCCAATTTAATATTTATAAAATCAATTTAATTTGGAATATTTCAGAATTATTTGGTTTTGTGTATTAGATTGTTTAATTTAGTTCTCTTTGTTTACTTACTATATTTTATTTTATGTCTTGACAGAGGTGTTACCGTCTTGAATAAACCCAAAGGGTTTCTGTAACACACCATCACATGATTTCACTTTTGTATTTTTCATTTTGCTTGTATTTCTTGTTTTTATGTGTGTAAATAAATAAATCAGATCAAATCATCAGCATAAAAATGATGAGAAATGTCATTAAAAGAGCTTAAAATCTGCTGCAAAGGTAGGAGATATAAAACAAACAGCAAAGGTCCCAAAACAGAGCCCTGGGGCACACCAGGAGAGAGAGATGAGAGGAGGACTGAAGTGAGAGGAGACCACAGAAATGATCTACCAGTGCGGTGAGAGGTCAACCGGTTTGACCCTTCTGCTCTCCTTGTGTCAGGATCTGTGGGGTTTTCCCTCTGGGCTTCCTGTTCCTCCCACTCCTGTTTCCTGTTTCCACACAGCTGAGCTCTGGACGTCTGAAGTTTCTCTCCTCCTCATCCTCCCGTCAGGTCCTTGAGCCTTCTGCCAAGGTTCAGGTCTGCTCCAGCCTGCTGGTTTTGACCTTTCTGGCCCTGGATTCTGATTCAAGTCTGCTCCCCTGGTGTGTTCCATTTCTGGATTGGACCCCACGTGTACGACCTGGATCTCATAAGATTCTCCATCTCCATATTGACACCCCCAAAGTCTGTTCTCCTGGAGGTTATACCAGCACCTGTACTTTGTTCCCTTCATCTGACCTCAAATAACTCGTGTTTTTGTGAGACTCCCGTGTGGATCTGGTAGACACGACGTTTCCACACTGGAGCAGAATAAACTGTATCTAGCCCTCAGTGGGCTCCTTCTCGGGTGTCCGACTCAGTAAATGAAACACCTCGGCTTGTTTCTGGACCCCACCAGACAGTGAGCTGAACTTTTTTTATCTTTGATTTTTGAGTTTCACTAATGTCCATGACAGACATAAAATCCTGTCCACCTTTACACGGAGGGAACGGTCGGTTAGAAACGGGCCCAAACGGCTGCAGAACCCGGATCGGTGCGTCGGTTCATCTGGTTTTTCTCCTGTAAGTCAGCGACCGGGGAATAGAGTGATTTCATGACGTCATCGGAAACCGGAACTCACAGCTTTGAAAAAAACTTTATTAGCAAAGACAGTTCACCTGCTGCTTCTGTAAGTCAGTCTCGTTTCCTTCAAACGTCTCGGTGATGTTTTTGTTTCTTTCTTCGTTCTGTTTGTCATAAACACCGGAAGTCCTCTCTTCAGCTTCATTCATTCACCGGAACCTGAAACCCGTAAACGGCGCGCGGGACTCCCGCGCGTGTTTTGGGATTTTTTGCCCTTTCAGGTTCGTGAACCTGAATACCTCTGTGCGCATGCGCAGCGGAGAGTACTGCCTGCAAAACGAAGCTAAAGTTCGCGTCCGACTCGGAATTAAAGTGCATATTTCTGTGGTTTTTCAAAATAAAGCAGCTTTTCTGTTCGTCTGCGGGAGAAAGCGCGGAAACAAAGAATTCCGGTTTTTCTCTGAATTCATTCTGTGGTCACGAACAGGACCAGAACCCGAGATTCACAGGATCGTTTTTCTGAAGGATTTCATCGGAGCGTCTGATTTTACTAAATAAAAAATGTTCTACAACAATTATCTTCTGTAATGTTATTACAACACGTTTTCCCAAATAATTATTTTTTTCCCTCTGGAATGAAATCAGCCGATCCATTTCAGCATCAACCTGTGTCCATGAAGATTTCTCCGTTATTTTCCCAGAAACTGGGAGTCAGACGCTAACTTCGGCGTCCCGTCGGCTGCAGATCACCTGACCTCCATGGACGATGTTCCTGCGGGCGCTGTGGTCCAGACGGGCAGCTCTGCGGCCTGCGGAGAGCTTCCGGATCTCCTCCTCCTTCCTGCGCGGTTCCGATCCCAAACCCAGAGCCGTATCCTCAGAAGCTCCTCCCCTCCACCTCAGAGGACTCCATTCTCTGTCCGGTTTCACCAGTTCTGCTCGGTTCTACTCGTCCAGCATCGTAAAGTCAGTGTTGAAGTCGGGTCTGAAACCGGCGGCGCTGCCTGGGAAAAGGCCCCCTAAAGGCCCCCGCACCAAACAGCCGTCACGGGCCAACCAGCCATCCCTGAAGCAGGACGAGGTGACCCGAGCTCCCGGTTCTGCTGCTGTCGGTGGAGGTCCAGCTGCTCATTCTGCTGTGTTTGCAGGACATGATGCAATGCATCGCCTTCGCTACCGCGGATCAGTACCATCTACCGACGCTCTGCCACGACTTAACCAACCACGGCTTCCACGAGATCGACCTACCCCGAGGTTTGAGTCCGGACAGCAAACGGCTGTCAGGAAGGAGAGGCGGAGCCTAACTGACCTTCCTCCTTTACTTTCAGACGCCTCCAATGTTCTGGTGATAAGTACAGACATGACTGCCAAACCAGACGACGACGCTCTGATGTTCTTCTTCAGGTACAGAACTTCTCGTCTGCGCTCACGTCTGCATTCACGTCTGCGCTCACGTCTGCGTTCACGTCTGCGCTCGCGTCTGCGCTCACGTCTGCATTCACGTCTGCATTCACGTCTGCATTTGCGTCTGCGTCCACATCTGCGCTCGCGTATGCGCTCACGTCTACGTTCACGTCTGCGTTTACGTCTGTGCTCACGTTTACGTTCGCGTCTGCGTCCACATCTGCGCTCGCGTATGCGCTCACGTCTGCGTCCACATCTGCGCTCGCGTCTACGCTTGCGTCTGCGCTCACGTCTGCGCTCACGTCTGCATCCACGTTTGCGTTCATGTCTGCGCTCACGTCTGCGTCCACGTCTGCGCTCGTGTCTGCGTTCACGTCTGCATCCACGTCTGCGCTCACGTATGCGCTCACGTCTGCGTCCACGTCTGCGCTTACGTCTGCGCTTACGTCTGCGTCCACGTCTGGCTCACGTCTGCGTTCACGTCTGCGCTCACGTCTGCATTCGCGTCTGCGTTCACGTCTGCATTCGCGTCTGCGTTCACGTCTACATTCACGTCTGCATTCACGTCTGCATTTGCGTCTGCGTTCACGTCTGCATTCACGTCTGTGCTCACGTCTGCGTTCACGTATGCGTCCACATCTGCGCTCGCGTATACGCTCACGTCTGCGTCCACATCTGCGCTTGCGTCTGCGCTCACGTCTGCGTTCACGTCTGCGCTCACGTCTGCATTCATGTCTGCGCTCACGTCTGCATTCATGTCTGCATTCGCGTCTGCGTTCACGTCTACATTCACGTCTGCATTCACGTCTGCATTTGCGTCTGCGTTCACGTCTGCATTCACGTCTGTGCTCACGTCTGCGTTCACGTATGCGTCCACATCTGCGCTCGCGTATACGCTCACGTCTGCGTCCACATCTGCGCTTGCGTCTGCGCTCACGTCTGCGTTCACGTCTGCGCTCACGTCTGCATTCATGTCTGCGCTCACGTCTGCATTCATGTCTGCATTCGCGTCTGCGTTCACGTCTACATTCACGTCTGCATTCACGTCTGCATTTGCGTCTGCGTTCACGTCTGCATTCACGTCTGTGCTCACGTCTGCGTTCACGTATGCGTCCACATCTGCGCTCGCGTATACGCTCACGTCTGCGTCCACATCTGCGCTTGCGTCTGCGCTCACGTCTGCGTTCACGTCTGCGCTCACGTCTGCATTCATGTCTGCGCTCACGTCTGCGTTCACGTCTGCATTCGCGTCTGCGTTCACGTCTACATTCACGTCTGCATTCACGTCTGCATTTGCGTCTGCGTTCACGTCTGCATTCACGTCTGTGCTCACGTCTGCGTTCACGTATGCGTCCACATCTGCGCTCGCGTATACGCTCACGTCTGCGTCCACATCTGCGCTTGCGTCTGCGCTCACGTCTGCGTTCACGTCTGCGCTCACGTCTGCATTCATGTCTGCGCTCACGTCTGCATTCATGTCTGCGCTCACGTCTGCATTCGCGTCTGCATTCACGTCTGCGCTCACGTCTGCATTCGCGTCTGCGCTCACGTCTGCGCTCACGTATGCGTTCACGTCTGCGCTCACGTATGCGTTCACGTCTGCGCTCACGTCTGCGTTCACGCCTTTGTTAATTTCAGGTGTAAAATTTCTGATTCTGCTATTTCAGGGAAGGATCTGTTGTTTTCTGGAACGTTGAGGAGAAAACGGTAAATGTCCTGACCAAACACGGTTGCTGATCGTTTCCTGAACGTTCCTTTAATGACTTTCCTTCGTCCCGTCGGCTCAGATGAAGCAGGTTATGAGGGTTTTGGAGCATCATGAGATCCAGCCGTACGAAGTGGCGTTGGTCCACTGGGAGAACGAGGAGATCAACTACACGCTCGGAGAGTAAGGTGGTGCCTCCTGCTGCGCTGGTTCTCCTGCTCAGTTCCTCTGAAACCCCGCGCTCTGCTCCTCAGGGGGAACACCCGGCTGGAGCGCGGAGACTTCCTCCTGAGTGTGGACATCGACCAGCCGGAGGCCGTTCTGGAGAAGTTTGCCTTCTCCAATGCGCTGTGTTTGTCCGGTGAGGTTCTGCTCCAAGGTTCTGGACCGGTTCAGGTTCTGCTGCTGACCTGTACTTTCTCTCCCAGTGAAGCTGGCCATATGGGAGGTGGCTTTAGACAATTTTGTGGAGTCCATCCAGTCAATCCCAGAGGTCAGCTGGAGGCAGATGTTCTGAGTTTGGACCGTGTTCTGGTCCGGAATCATGACGGTTCTCCTGTTTGCTCCGCAGACTCTGAAGTCTGGAAAAAGAATCCGGCTGTCGTCTGCAGAGGTCATGCAGAAGATTGGAGAGCTCTTCACTTTGAGGTGAAGCTTTTCTTCAGACATCTTTCAGTTTCTCCAGGAAGTAGATGTTCTCCAGATCCAGAATGTCCCGGTTCTGCCTTCACGTCTGAAATGGCGTGAACAAGATCTCTGCTGTTTTCAAGTAACTCACCAAACGGGTCACTTTCCCTCCAGCTCAAACTGCGACGTTCCAAACACTGACATTTGTTCGTCCACGTTTTTAGGAACCGTTAGCTTAGCAGCAGCTGAAGGAAGCTGCGTCTGCAACTGCAGCTGCGTCTGCAGCCAAAGTGTCTGCAGTCTCCCACACCGCATTGAACGCAGTTCCTTCCAGGAGACGTTCTGCTTTGTGGACCAGAGGGCTCTTAGTTTTAGTTATTCAATCCAGAATTTCTGTTCTATGCAGAAATATGTCTTCAATTTTATGGATCAAATTGAAGTTTTCAGGTAAAACATCCAAACTAAACTTTCTTCATAGATCAGATCAAATCTTCCGATCTGGTTCTGAATGTTCTCTGGATCACATCAGTCACAGGTTCTGCAAGTTCTTCTTAAGCTGACAGACATCAACTGTGAGACAGAAGTAAACCAATTCTTCACAAAGATATTTCCATTCTGTCTGTATCAGTTTCTGTCATTTCTGACCAATTCAATTCAATTTTATTTCTATACCCCAATATCACAAAGGACATTTGCCTCATTGGGCTTCATGCAGGTAATTTTACAGATGCAGAAAATTAGTAATAAAATATGAACAATA
>NC_050533.1:299331-316198 GCF_002922805.2 Oryzias melastigma | reverse complement strand
AGGGAATATTCTCTGATTACTAGCTAGCCTGGCAGAACGCCTGTCCAAAGAGGAATGTTTTAAGGCTAGTTTTGAAGGTAGAAACTGAACTTCTACTGTGTGGATTTATTTTGGGATAGATGAGGTTCAAATGTGTTCAGGAGGTTGTGTTGTTTACAGACAAAATGTATTTGAACTTGTGTTTGGATGTTGGGATTCCTGCAGGACCACCAGGACCTCCTGCAGGTCTCTGTGGTCTTCATGCCGTCCCTCTGTGACAGACACTGCATAAACCTGAGGTCGGACCTCCTCATCACTCCTGACTTCTACTGGGACCGAGAGAACCTGGAGAAGCTCTACGAAAAGACGTGTCAGTTCCTCAGCATCAACCGCAGAGTGAACGTGAGTGGCGCCGCAGCCGAAACGTTCCCATTCCCAGCCCGGCCGTGAACGCCCCGCCCGACCTTTGCAGGTGGTGAACGAGAAGCTGGAACACTGCTCGCAGCTGACGGACCTGATGAGGAGCCACCTGAGCGAGAAGCACAGCCTGCGTCTGGAGTGGATGATCGTCATCCTCATCACCATCGAGGTGAGGAGCTCCTTCTGAGCCTCGGCCGCCGTCGCCACGGAAACGTACTCACACTGGTCCTTCCTCCACAGGTCATGTTTGAGCTGGCCAAGATGATCTTCTGAACATCTGCCTGAAGACCACGAAGGGACAGAGGATCCTTCTGCTGGAGCGCCGACCTTCAGAGGGAATTCCTGCAGACTTTAGCGTGCAGACGCTGCAGTCAGACCTGCGTCTGCGTGAATTCCTGCAGACTTTAGCGTGCAGACGCTGCAGTCAGACCTGCGTCTGCGTGATCATTGAAGTGAAGACAGCAGGAGCAGCAATGTGGCGTTAATAATTTATTAAGTTTAACAAGGTTTCTTCTTTAGCTGAATACAGGACAGAGTTTACAAAAGTTAAATGTGGATTAGGAGCAGAGCAGAAAACGCTGCGTTCAGGAGCTGCAGGAAAGGCCAGCGCTGGAATCAGATTAACTGTGAAAGCTTCTCCGTGATGTCATGCGTTCTTCATGCCTTCTGGGTAAAAACGAGAAGCTGGAAAAATCGCAGAATTTGTACACGGAGGATTTCTACTGTGAGGATTCAGCTCCTCCTGCAGGAGGTGAAGACGACGACGTATCTACATGCAGAGGAGCTGTGATGGGACCAGGACTGACATCAGTTTGAAGAAACGGTTCCTCCTGAGATGATCGGCGCCTCCATGGCTTTCAGCTTTACTGTCAGCAGGAGCAGCTTCTCAGCGGGATGATGGGAGCAGGAGTGCAGCGGCTCTCTTATTGTCCAGCCTGTAAAGAAACAGAGCTTCATGAAAAGTTCTCCTTCCTGGTGTGTTTTCAAATGTCTCCCTCTAGTGTCAACATGAGGAACTGCATCCTGATAATAAAGAGCCAGCTGTGGTCCTGCTGCTGTCTACATCATTCTGGTTAAACTGGAGGGTCAGGCAGATGGTCAGGCAGGGGGCGGGGTTAAGGCTGACCACGGACAGCATGAACACAAATGCTGACCTCATCGTTGGCTTCAGCCGCTGGTTTTTTGCTGGAGACGTCTTTGAGTCTAGTTACGGCATCTGGACTTCACATCTTCTGTCCCTGCGGCGAGAACGCCACGCTGAAACTTCTCCGAGAAGAAGGTTTGAAGTCAGACGCCGTGACTCGACTCCATGACAGAAACAGGTTTTGGGGTGTCCAGATCAGGCCTGGAGGGCCGGTGTGTCTGCGTGAAGCCTGCCATGAAGCTCCTGATTGGCCTAACACACCAGATCCAGGTGATCAGCAGATACGGCAGGAGGCCGGCCCCCCAGGCCTGGATCTGGACCCCACTGGTTTAGAGGAACAACTGCAAAAGAAACGACGGCCTAAAAGAACTGCGGAGTCATCACCAGAGAAGCTCGGACGTGACTCTGAACGCCAACGTCCTCCTTTAACCTGACGTCACGCGTCAGCTTGCATTGCATTCTGGGTACAAATATAGACTACTTTGAGAAATTCCTGGACCTGGTCAGGGATCATGTGGGGGAGCCCCCCTACAGCATGAGGGCGCGGTATGGGGGAGGGGTCTTCAGAGATAACCGTGCTCACCTGTCAGGTACGCCGCCTCAGTCCTCGCCTGCAGGAGCCGCTCTGGATTCCAGATCTTCGAGTGCGACCGTGAAGTCTTCTCCCTCGCTGTCCAGGTCGGACGCCCCCGCGGGTTTGGGCGCCTCGGAGGGACGCTCCGCTCCAGCAGGCCCGGCTTGACTCGCCGTTCCGGGCTCTCCTGCCGGTCGATCCCGGTCGGAGCGCTGAGCTCCCTCCTGAGCATGGAGGTCCTCCTCGGCGTCCAGCCAGACGTCCTGATCGTTTTCCTCCTCCGCCTGCTTCGGAGGTTCCTCTGTTTTAGGTTCTGAAGGTTCTGGTTTTCCCAGGAAGACGCTTCTCCTTTCCTTTGGACCCAGCGGCTGCACGGCCTCTACGGCCTGCACCGCCGGCGCTCCTCTCTCCGCCGTCTGGACTTCTTCCACAGGTTGACAGAGCTCCATCGCCTGGATGCCGACATCCTGCAGCGCCGCTCTTTGAGCCGAGTGCGCATTGGGTTCCTGAGCAGCGTTCTGGTTCTGCTTCTCGTTCTGGGCCGCAGACTCAGACGTGTCCGCCTGCTGCACGGCCTCCGTCCGTCCTGCAGGGGGCGCAGGCGGCCGGGCCTGCCCAAACTGGATGTTTAGCTTGAACTCTAAGGACAGGCTGGAGGGAGGCTCCACGTTCCCGATGGAGGAGATCGTTCCAGACTTTGGTCCAGGCTGCACTGCCACCTGGTTCTGCTGGTTCTGGACGTCGGTGAGGTTCTGTCCAGATGCTGCGTCTCCAGGCCGGAGCTGCTCCAGATCCGTGTGGTCGTAGACGTGTAGGAGGTGCTCAGTTTGTTCTGCTCGGAGGATCTCCAGACCCTTGGAGTCTCTGGACTCCAGACCTGCAGCCTGCAGATCGTAGACCACGTCCTCCAAACCCAGAAGGGTGCTCCATTTGTCCTGCTTGAAGTTTCCCTGGATCTCCTGGACCACCTCGTGGAAGGTCACCTCCGCCACCTCCTTGTTTACCCCCTCCTCGACGTGGGACACAGCAGAGAGACTCTCCACTCTCTGGATGCACTCGTGACAGACATCTATGACTTCTCTGGACTCAGTGACCCCCAGCTCCACCAGGCTGTCCACGCTGGCCTCAGCTGAGTGGATGTCCACGTCCTTCACCTGCACCTGGATCCGGTGGTTCTCCTCGTACTCCACCGTGGGGATGTGCATCATCAGGACCACGCTGGCCTCTTCGGCGCTCTGGCTCACGTCATCTCCTTCCAGATGCGCCGTGGTCTCCAGGAGGCCGTTGAACTCTTCTTCTCCTACAACCACGCCGATCAAGGGTTCGTGAAGCAGCAGGTGGGGTTTCTTCAGCAGAGTTTCTCTCAGACTGGAGGAGAGGAGCCCCTGCGCGGCAGCATCCACCGTTACAGCAGCTCGTGCCTCACTGGCAGGAAGTTCTGCTGCCGCTCCGCCCTCCAGTGTCTCCTCCACGGTGCAGACCTTGGTCTCACAGAGGGGCTCCGCAGAGACCTGAGCGTGGGCTCCTGCAGAGCTTTGGGTGCATGTGGTCTTCTCCAGGAGCCAGGCGCTGCTCGGCTCCTCGCTGATGGAGGAGACGTGCAGAGCTGAGGACGCTTGAAGCTCCTCCACCTCCTCAGCGGAGCTGTCCTGCAGCTCGGCCTGAGCTTCCTGAGGGACGATCTTCAGAGCTTGCTCTACAGTCTCTGCAGGACTGTCTGGCTGTTGGACCTCGTCAGGCTGGTCCTGGTCTGGAGGACTCTCTTCAGCTCCTTGATCGGCCAGATCTTCTTGGATCTGAGGCTGTTTGTCTTCTGACTCTGCTTCCTCACAAACTGACTCCTCTCTAGAAGATTCCCGCTCTTCTTCTCCTGGATCCAGTGGGAAGGCCTCTGGAGGATGTTCTGGTTCTGCATGGATTGAAGTCAGCGCTTCTGTTTCCCGTTGGGGTTCCTCTGCTGCTTCTGAAGAACAAAGATCTCCTTCGACTAGATCCTCCTTCAGTGTCTGGACTCTGCTCTCCTCTGACTCTCCTTCAGGTGGTTGCTGAGCTCCTGCAGGTCCAGAGGAGTCCCTTTGAGGAACGTCTGGTTCTGGTTCTGTTATTTCTTCTGTGAGAGGCTCAGATGTTTGTTTTGGTTCATCTGGATCTCTCTCAGCTGGCTGGAGGTCATCTGAGGGCAGAGCTTTCTTCTCACCAACTCTCTGACCTGCCTCTGATGTTTCTGAGCCTTCAGAAACTTGTGGTTCCTCTGAGTCTTGTTCAGGTGGACTGACCTCTGGAGTCTCTACCATCGAGGTTCTGGCAGCTTCTTGGACCTCCGACAGTGTGGAGCTCTCTCTTTGGAGAGCATCTGCTGGTTCCCTGTTTTCCTCTTCATTGTGACTGACCATCAGCTGCTCCTCCGTCTGCTTTGGTTCTTCTGGAACCTCCTCAGCTGAAGGAGTTTCTCCTGATGAAGGAGCAACATCACTTTCTGACTCTGGTTTGACCTCCTGAGTCTCTGCAGCTTCGTGGAAGTCCGTTTGAGGAACGTCTGGCTCTTGGTTTTCTGTTTCTTCAGTGAGAGGCTGAGCTGCTTCTTCTGACTCCATCAGAGTGTCCTCTGGGGGGGGCCTTGTGTCCTCTGGGCCGTGAGCTCCTTCCTCCAGGTCGGCTTGTGTTGAAACGTGTGGCTGATCCGTCTGAAGAGCCGCCGTCGGTGGCTCCTCCGTTTCTCGCTCAGATTCCTCTCCGGGTTCTTCAGGTGGAATCATCCCTGATGGAACGTCCTGGGGAACTGCTTCTGGACCGCTCTGTCGTCCAGATGAAGCCTCCTCCTCCTCTGGGGTTTTGTCTTTGCTGTGGGGGCGTTCCTGTGAAGCCTCTTCATCTGCTTCTTCTCTTTGGTTCATCTCAGCATCTTCAGGTCGGTCCCGCTCCTCAGGGAACGTCTCTGACGCCACCGAGGCGGCACATTCTTCCAGATGATGCTCAATGTTTTCTGAGAGCTGGACGTTGATAACTTCATCTGCATCAGGTTCAGGAGAGCGGGGTTCCTCACTGGGGGGTTCCTCCTTTTGTGATTCTTTAGTGAGAGGTTCTTCAGTAGGTTGTTCCTCGATGGGGGCTTCCTCATTGAGTGGTTCCTCCTTTGGGAGTTTCTCTGTGGGTGGTTCCTCCTTCAGTGGTTCCTCCTTGGGGGTCTCCTCTGGTTCATGTCCTGAACTGAGGATCTGCAGACCCTGGCTTAAGGCCTCCAGGTCTTCGATGGCCTCCCTGTGCTGGTCTGTCAGACCGAGGATCTGGAGTGGCGCTGAGAGCTCCGATCTCTGCTCCGACCTCTGCTCCTCTGGAGGAGTCCGGACGGCCTCTGGGCTCATGGAGGTTCCTGAGACCTCCTCCTGGAGCATCTCCCTGTCTTCTGGCTCCGGCGTGCTGTTGCCTGATGTTCTTGAGGACTCTGAGAGCTGGGACACTGCAGACACCATCTCGGTTTCTTCTGTGGGTTCAGGGGCGGTGATGGCCTCTGAGGTCAGTTCCACGAGTTTCTCCGCTAGCGTGTCGTCCAGCTCCGCCCCCTCTGTGATGGCGCCCTCCTCTGGAATATCACTGAGAGGTTGGAGATCTCTGCTTTCATCTGTGAGGTCCTCCGGTTCTTCAACCCTCTGAGGATCTTCTGATCCCTCTGAGGCTTTCTCCTCGGCTTGCAGACCTCCAGAGGTTAGGAGCTTCTGCGTCTCCTCGTGGAGGTGCTGCTGGGGTTCACTGTCTGCTCCTTCTGGGACTTCCGCTCTGGCCGTCTCAGACTGGTCAAACTCAGACAGTGGGACCACTGCTGGAGTCTCATCTTCACCTGGAGGTTCCTCCTGGTCAGCCTCCCCAGGAGCCGCTTGCTTCTCCACAGACCTCCTCTTCTTCTGTCCAGACAGGAGTCTCTTGATGGAGAAGGAGGACTCCTCCTGAGGAGCGTCTTCGGGCTGTGCCGTGTCTTTGCCTTCGTCTTCATCCTTTGCTTTTCGTTTGGGGGTGACCAGTTTTTTGAAGGACCTCCAGGTTGAACCTTCTTCTTCTTCTGCGGAGGCCTCAGTGGGACCTCCTGGAGCCTCCTCTTTTTCTGGTTTTTCCTGAGGCGATTCCTCCTCAGAGTCTGAGGTTTTGCGGCTCCTTCTCCTCCCAGATCCGCACAAGACGGCCTCCCAGGACACGGAGGAGTCTTTCCTCGTCTGTGCCTCCTCAGGGCTTTGGGCTGGTGTCTGCTCTGCTTCCGCCGACGCTGAAACGTCTTCTGACTTCTTCCTGAGCTTCTGCGGAGTCACCAGCTTTTTGAAGGAGGACCAGGCTCCTTCCTCTGCTGCAGCCGGGTCAGAGGGCGGCTGCGCAGGAGCGTCTGCAGACTCTGTGGACGACTGAAGATCCGAGCCGTGTTCTCCGGAGATGGAGAGCCTGCTGTCGCTGGACCTCCTACCTCGCTGCTTTTTGGAGTTCCTCTTGAAGCTGGACCCCGACAGGAGCCGCTTCAGAGGACTGGACTGGACCTTCTCTAGAGAACTGCTGGCCTCGTCTGCAGCCCGGTTCTCTTCGGGTTCTTCTTCAGCTGCAGTCACTTCCACTCCGGGAATGACCTCCTGCTCCTTCCTCCTCCTCAAGTCCATCAGTTCTTTCTCCGGCACCTCCTCGTCTGTGGACTTCTTTTTTTTCTTGAGGCCTGAGAAGAGCCCTGTGGAGAAGAACTTTTTGAAGGGGGTATCTCTGTCATCGGGGCTGGACGGAGGAGGAGGAGGCTCTTCATCGGGTGCAGCAGAAACCTCCTCATTGGCTTCAGCCGTGTTCTCGTCGGGTTTTCCAGGAGAGCCCTGGGAGGTTTCATCCAGCAGCGTCTGATAGGAGGAGGAGTCGTTTTGGGCCTCCTGTCCTGCTGTTGCGTCTCTTCCCTCAAACGGCTCCTCCGGTTTCTTCGGCTCCTCCTCCGCCGGGGGTCTCTCCGTTTCTCCTTTGTCTGCAGAGCCTCTCTTCACCGTCAGTTTCAAACTGATGTTGCTGAAAAACTTCTTGAAACCTTCGTTGAGGTCGTTCTGTTTGGCCTCCATGTCTAACGTGTCGTCTTCATGAGCCTCACGAGCTTCATCCTCTTCATCGTTTCCTGTGGGCGTGTCCTCCTCCTCTTCTGAGGCCTCTTTGTGAGGGAGGACCACTGAACCAGAGAAAACAGACCATTAGAACATTGATGAGTCTCCTGGAGGAGATCTGAGTGTTCCCACCTTGAGGGAGGACCTCCTCACAGAGACCGTTCACCTCCTCATCGGACCGCTCCGCTTTGGCGGCGAGCTCAGAGATCTGCCCGTTGTTCCTGAGAGGCTGAAACGAGAGGCGTCAGTCAGGAGGGAGCGTGAGTGAAGGCCGCTCGCCGCTAATGACCTTAAGGGCTAAATCTGAAGCCCGTGATGCAGATTACAGTCTGAGCCGAAGCAGAGCTGGAGCGCCGTCCACGCCGGGGACCAAATCTAATTTCTGGACGAGTCGCTTTGAGGTGGACGTTTGTGCAGAATCATGAGGAGACGAGGAGCGGCGAATAGAAATCTGATCTCTCCTTCTGATAAAATCACCTGACAGACGACGGTTTCTGAGCAGAAAAACACGGATCTCTGTCTAGACAGCGAGGCGTCTGGACTTTGGCTCGCCGTTCGGTGGAACGCTTCATCAAGAGTTCAGACACCTCAACTCTGAGGATCAACAGCAGCTCCAGCGTTACCACGGCAACGGAGTCTAACAAGAGGCAGCTGAGGATGAGAGGATGCTCCTGCTGCATCTAATCAAACCGGGGGGGTTAGTGGTTCTGCAGAACCGAGGAGATCCAGGAGTGAACTGCAGCGACATCCGACCAGAACCGTTTTCCAGAAAAGCTTTTATTTTCTTTTTTCATTTTTTTACTGTTTGTTCTTGATTTGAATCGTGCTCTTATTGTGAAGGGACTGTCATTTATAAATAAAGTTTTATTCATTCAATCCGGAGACTGCAGTTTCAATAAAAACATTCTGAAGGTTTAAGTGTGTCCCCCCCCCCAGACAAACAGGAAGCGGTCCGTCCGGTCAGACTTCCTGCTCTAATACCGGATCGATTCTGCTGACTGAGCGCGCGGAGGACACCGGACCCCCCCCCCCGCAGTGAAGCATCAGTGGGGGGGGGGTCTCTGTTTTACTGAAAGTTTTCTTTAAGTTATTTAATGGGGATCCGCTGTGTTTGCGGGGTTCGGTACCGGTTCCGTAGACCGGTTCGGGTCCGGTTCTCACCGTCTCCTTGGTGTCGGTCGGAGCCTCCTGCTCTGCTGCGGCGCCCCCCCGCTCCTCCCGCTGCGCAGACTGAGCGTCCCCCATGACGGAACCGCAGTCCGGGCCGGACTGATGAGAAGAAGATCCGCACCGGAACGCTCGAGCACGCAACGACGCACGCACGCGCACGCCGGAGAGGTGGTCAGCTCCCGAATGCTGCAGCCCGACGCGGGGGAACGGTTTTCCCGGGTAAACGCCTCCCTGTCAGATCACATGAAGACACATGAGCCGAGCCGGGGCGGCCCGAACCGGCCCGCCTCCCGCCTGCATCACGGGGGGAGCGGGGGGGGGGGCATCCAGCTGACCGAGGATGGGATGTCCCGCAAACAACAGCCCGCAAGATCTGAGGTCAGGACCTTCAAAATAAAAGCCCTCTGCTCATCTTCATCAGCACATCTTCATCTTCATCACTTCATCAGTTCATCTTCATCACTTCATCACTTCATCTTCATCACTTCATCAGTTCATCTTCATCACTTCATCTTCATCAGTTCATCTTCATCACTTCATCAGTTCATCTTCATCAGTTCATCTTCATCACTTCATCTTCATCACTTCATCTTTATCACTTCATCTTCATCACTTCATCTTCATCAGCTCATCTTCATCACTTCATCTTCATCAGTTCATCTTCATCAGTTCATCTTCATCAGTTCATCTTCATCATTTCATCCTCATCACTTCATCTTCATCACTTCATCTTCATCACTTCATCACTTCATCTTCATCACTTCATCTTCATCACTTCATCAGTTCATCTTCATCACTTCATCTTCATCAGCTCATCTTCATCAACCTTCGAGGGAAACGCCGTCCGGACCACGGGACGTTGACACGCCTCCAGACCGCCGCAGACCCCTGGATGACACGTTTGGGGTCTGTATGCAGAGGGGCGGGGCTCTGGGAACTGTAGTTTTTGGTGGATTTAAATATCTTTTTTCTCTGGATTTTTATTTTGGTTCAAACAATCTTCTGGACTTTCAGAATAAAAGATGAGAAGCAGAAGGTGAGGAAGATGAATCTCAGAGTGAAGTGTGTTCTGGTTTGACAGGAAACATCTCTAAGGAGACGTCGTCAGAACATGACAGTTAAATGAGAAAAGACTTTCTGGTTTCTTCTCTTTTGAGGATCATTTTCTGATTTTCATTTTATTTACACAAACAAAGTTGGACTGAAATTTAAATGAAAAGTAAAAATAAAAGCTTTTATTGTGAAAGTGTGATTTTCTGTTGATTTGAGAACTTTTTTGGATCAAACTAACTTAATCAGATGAGATTACAGAATCCAGCCCAGACGAAGCTTTGACCTCTTTTCCTGTTTGGATCGCTTGTTCCCGTTTCTAATCCTGAAACTGTGGAGCTCCAGGTTTGGGATGAACGTGACGTTCAGAGGAAAACATCTTGTTGTCTTCACTTCCTGATAAAAATCTCTGGGAATTCACTTAACAAAAACAGTCAAAGCAAATAAATTAATTAATCCGTTCACAACCTCATTCCCAGAATGAAGACGTCCAGCTCCTTCTGGGAACGCCGGATAAATCCTCTTGTCCCGTTTGGAGAATTAAACCCTAAATTCTTACATTTGGAGATCAACATCAGCAACCTGATCAACAAGGAAAGGCTGTTTGGGGGCGGAGCCTCAGAATGCAGAATGAGCTGAGAGTCGACCTGAGAAACTAGAAGATTCCTGAATGTTTTTCTCAACAGGACCTGAAGGAGTCTGTGAGTCAGGGGTCTTAACCGGACCGTCTTCAGGCTGCTTCTGCCGCTGACGTCACTTCCTGTCCCCGTCTGCTCTGGAGTTCAGTCTTCAGGTGAACGTTCACACCTGAGAGACCGGCGTGAGCGTTCCTCAGGGCGCCATCAGCTGATCTCCTCACAGGAGCCCCCCCCGCGCATGAGGAGGGGTCATGTGTGATCACACGTCTGTGTCATACGGAGAAGGTCGTCACGGATGGCTGACATCAGCGGCGTGGAATCGTCTGCGGCGGCGTGGAAATGAGGATTTCAGCGCTCAGAGCAGAGATGTGATGGAAATCAACTGACGCACACGAACAAACAGACCTAATGAGATTTGGAGCCGTGAGGAGGAAGATCATGAGCTGGAAAACAGGAGCGACCTGCGGCCCTCACGGAGGTCAGGCCGCCGCAGATGTTTACATGCAGACAGGAAACCACCAGAACCGCCTCAGGAACCACACAGGAGGGTCCTGAGGGTCAGGGGTATAGTTTGGGGGCGGAGCCTTCAGCCGCGGAGGAACCACACCCCCTCTTAGACCAGGAGTCTGCGGCTCCTTGATCTTCCATGATAACATGAAATAATCACGGAGACCGTCAGCTCCCCTAAGAAAACAAACAAAGCCCACGAATCAAGACTACCGACGTCCAAACTACAATAACCAAACCTAGCAGTGTGAGAGTCTGAGGACAAAGAGGGAAAAATAATAAAAAAAAGAAAAAGAAGATAGCATTTCTTTAAAGTAAGGATTACTTCATCAGGATTCATTAAATTGAGATGAGTTACATTTATAAACTGATGTCTGAGGTTCACATAGATGATAAACTCTGTAGGTACATCCTGTTGACCTGAAGACGTCTTGATTGATCAACTCTACGTCCAGAATGAACAGATTTAATATGCAAAACTTTGGTAAAATGTTTGAGTTAAAAGCTCATATTATCTTATGCTGAACAACATTTGTTTCTAGCTGCACTGAGATGATCCTGTTTGGATCAGAGAAGCTTTTATTGTGAAAATAAGTTATTTGAGCTTCTGTCAAATATAAAAAAACACATTTTGAGAGATGTTAGGTTCTTCTATTATTTTAGCTTTTGCTTGTGCCAAAAAAAGACATAATTCATATTTATTATTAAAGAAAGAAGGTCATGAATGCAAATTCAAATGTCTTAAAGACTAAAGTAAATCTATGCGGATCCTTGTAGGTTCAGAAAACCCAAACGGGTCGGTACTGTCAAAGGTCGACGACCTCTGGTTTGGAGGGTAACCTGGAGAGTAAAATATTAAAGTTATTTAAGGTTTAAGTTGATTTGTTCTGGAATAATATTCCTGCCTTTTATTATTCATAATCATGTTAAAAAGTTACAGTTTGAAAGTTTTAAAAATTGACATTTTGCAGCTTTTTGGGCTGTTTTGGAGTTTAGATCATATTTTATCAGATATCAGCTCCAGTGTTTTCAGCAGCCAAATTCAGCTTCCAGCACTAACATTATCACATGTAATGCTATATATCTTAACATAATTATGATAAAAGTAACAGTTTAAAATGTAGTTTTAAAGTGTTCATTAAATGTTCGTCCTGTTCGACCCCCAGATGTATTCGCTCCTCTGTGGGATTGAATCGTCGGAGGATCAGATCATGAAGACGCTCTGAAGCAGATGGAGATGTTTGGACACATGAGAGGAGGAAGGGAGGATGATGGTGAGGATGGAGATACCAGGACAGAGATGGAGGTCAGATTGGAGACTTCAGAGGGAAGCAGCAGTTTCACCTTCAGAGACGACAAAAACAAAAGTATCAACAAAATGTTTGAGTCCGACGTTTTCTGTCTGTGACCTCCTCCTTCACCTCTCCTTCACCTCCTCCTTCACCACCTCCTTCTCCTCCTCCTTCACCTCCTTCACCCCCTCCTTCACCTCCTTCTCCACCTCCTCCACCTCCTCCTTCATGAGTTCAGCATCTCCAGCTGACGTCCTCATCCATTTCCCATCATTCATGTGGTGATGGAATCTTTCCCAGAATCCCCTGTATGTTCTGGAGGTCTGAGAGCGGCGTGGAGCGAGCAGCTCCTCAGATGTGGACAAACGACGCGTCGCCTCAACAACAAAGCGGGAAATCAGAGCGGAGCATCTACAAACCCATGACAGGCTAATCGGATCAGACAGACACTGGTGCTGTTATGTGGACCTCAGCTCCCAGCTAATGAGTCGCAGTAATTGGAGTCACAGCGGCGGTAACAGGAACCAGCTGATGTTTTCTTCATTGATGCACTAATGTAATAACGGGGGTCTCGGCCCGCAGCAGGGCGGACGCTGCACCACCGCTCCGTGATGCAGAGGGGAGCCGGCTCCTTTAGCTCGGGGATGCTGGACCTGGTCCAGAACCGAAGGCTCAAACGTTCAGATGTTTGAACCAAAGGCAGCAGGAGAAGCTGGCCTCTGGATTAGAGTGTGAGGCGAGCGCCGACTTCAGTCACATGCAAACATGAGCAGAGTTCAGCTTCAGAACTTTATTGGTTTAGTGCAGAACAGATTCTGAAATCAGAACCGGCTGATGTTTCTCTGAGTCCAATTCAGAGCAGGAAGTCTCTAATCCAATCAGAGACAGAAACGACTGTTGAGGAGCTCCGGAGTTTGTTTACATCCCAGAAGAAACGTCTTCAGAAACGAGATTAGATTCACAGTTCAAACCTCAAAACTTCAGTTTCTCTGGATGTTTTCCATCCTGAAGGACCTGACATGCTCCTCCACATGCAGGCTCCAGCACCGCCACCTGCTGGGGAGAACGTGAACTCCACCCCCTTCTGGGATTTGTAGTTTGATGACGGATGATTTTAAAATGATTTTATAGAAAAAGTGAACTTTTTTTCTTCCATTTTATTTGAGTTTCCTGCACACAATGAATGAATATAAATCATCTTATAAACACATAAATAAATGATGATTAAAAATCTCATTAAAACATAAAATAGAAGGAAGTTGATCCTAAAGATTCTGAACTTACAATAAAATGACAAATCTACAGAGGACTTCAGTCCTGGGGGGTCACACGAATGTCCAGATGCTGTGTTTGCTGAGGGGGGGGGGTGTCAGGAGTCTAGAAAAATAAAGAAAGTTCTTCAGCAGAAACTGAAACGGGATTTTTCCATCTGAGCTTCAAAGTTCTGTTTTAGAAACGTCTGCGAGTGACTCAGAGTCACAGCAGCTGCTCGGAAAGTCGTGTTCACTTCCTGTCCCCCCCCCCCCTATCTGCTGGTGATCATCACCAGTGTCTCTGAGGTCTGCTCTCAGAATAAAGCCCATCACACGATCAGCTGTCACTCAAGACAAGTTCATTTATGGCACATTTCATGTCTAGAGACAATTTAAAGTTCTTCACATAAAACATTCAAATCAAGACGTTTTCTGGTCGTCCTGTAAAGACAATAACATCAGTTTAGTTTTTGTTTAATTGAAGTAAGTTGTGACACATCCAGTCATTAATGTCCTCAATGCATTTACCAAGAGCCTGTACAGGGCCTCGGTCTCCTGGTGTCAGTCTAATATATATCTGTGTGTCATCTGCATAGCTATGGTAACTAATGTTGTTGTTCTTTATAACCTGGGCCAGTGGGAGCATGTAGATGTTAAACAGAAGTGGTCCCAGGATGGAGCCTTGGGGCACTCCACATGTAATTTCTATTGGCTCAGAGGTGAAGTTACCAATTGACACAAAATATTTCCTGTTTTCTAAGTACGTTTTGAACCAGTTTAGTACTGGCCCAGTGAGACCCACCCAGTTTTCCAGTCGTCTCAGTAGTATTGCGTGGTCGACTGTATCAAACGCAGCACTGAGATCCAGTAAAACTAGCACTGACATATTTCCACTGTCTGTATTCAAACGTATGTCATTAGTCACTTTGGTCAGAGCCGTTTCAGTGCTGTGGTTCTGTCTGAAGCCGGACTGGAAGACATCATAGCAGTTGTTATTTATTAGGAATTCATTTAGCTGATGGAAAACAGCTTTTTCAATGATCTTACTTAAAAATGTCAGGTTTGATATCGGTCTGTAGTTGTTCATTTGAGTTTTGTCTAGACTGTCCTTTTTTAGGAGAGGTTTGATTACAGCTGTTTTCAGTGGTTCTGGGAAAACACCAGATGTTAACGACAAGTTGACAATCTGGAGCAGGGCTGGTTCCAGGATCTTTGAAACTTTTTTGAGAAAGCTTGTGGGTAGAATATCCAGACAGCAGGAGGAGGAGTTCAGTTGACATAGAATGTCCTGCAGTTCTTTACTGTTTATGGGTTGAAACTGAGTCGAATATCAATATCTGAGACTTTATGTCTGTGTCTGCCCCCCACCCCTCCCCCATCCAGACCTCCAGGTTTAAAACAACAAATGATCCGATACTGTAAAGTGTCTTTTTTTCCTGGTATCTGCGGTGAATCTGGCGCCTCCATGTGACGCAGCAGGAATGTGGACGGTTCGGTCGTTCTCTTAAGGAAACGATCACGGATGCTGAGACGCATTTCTCAGGAATCCTTCAGCTGAGCAGACCTCAGCGATCCTCGGAGACCAGCTGAGCAGGTGAGAAAAAAACACCTGGACACCTTCAACCATGGAGCTCTGACACCTGAGGAGGAAACAGCTCTGAGAGTTCTGGATCTTCTGACATGAAACAGAGAATTCATTAAACTGCACTGATCTGAACGTCCTGTTCTGGTTCCTTCTCCATAACTGAGGAATCTTTCATGTTTCTGCGGCACTGATCTCTTCTCTGAACTTTCTGCTGGTGAACTTGTTTGGTGGGTTTCTCATCTGATGCTGCTGCTGATGCTGCTGATGCTGCCCCAGATTACAGCTGATCCCAGACCTGATCCGGTCCTCGGCTGTTCTGGGGTTTTTCGTAGTCAGCTCAGGTTCTGAAGCCGGATCCGTTCTGATCTGTTCAGATCATTCTGATCCGTTCTGATCATTCTGATCTGTTCAGATCATTCTGATCTTTGCCGATCCATTACAATCCATTCTTATTCGTTCTGATCCATTTGGATCAGTTCCGATCTGTTCCGATTGTTTCAGGACAAACTTTTCTGTTTTTGAGGTCGGAGTGACCCCCTCCCCCCATGAGGGGGGCGGAGCACAGAACCCTGCGGAACACCTGGACAAAGAGGTGAAAGGGTTGATCTGCCTGATCTGTTGATCTGGGATGGAGATCCGGATGAGACTTCGCCTCAGAGGCAGAGAGCAGCACGACTGAGGGAACACGGCTTTTCTTTGGGGGCGTGGCTCATCTAGGCCCCGCCCCCTCACAGACTCCATCAGGGTCAGGTTTCAGACAGGTGAGATGGCGGTCCCTGACCTGATGGAGGAACTCTCTCATCTTCTCTCCTCAGACATGAGGGACCGACTGCAGCACCTCCAGCAGGCGCAGCCCGACCCGGACGGCCTCAGCGCCGTGGACCTGTCCGAGCACGAGGCCGCCGCTGACCCGGACCTGGACAGCATTCTGCAGGAGGCCCAGCGGGTTCGCCTGGAGATCCAGCAGATCCAGAACGACGTCAAAGACCTGAAGGAGGCCAACTACCACATGCTGAACAAGATCTCCGACCCCGGGGACCTGAAGCGGGACTCCAACGCCATCGGGGGGGACATCAAGCTCAGAGCGGAGGAGGTGCTGCGGCAGCTCCGCCTGATGAACCGGCGGCGGGAGGAGCTGGAGGCCCGACTGGGCTGCTCCGACCCCACCGCCCGGATCGCCCGGACTCAGTACCAGTGCCTGAGCAGCGCCCTGCGCGAGGTCATGTCCAGCTACAACGACACCGAGACCAATCACCGGGACGCCTGCAGGCGCCACATCCACCGGCAGATGCAGGTGGCGGGCATGGAGGTGTGCCAGGAGGAGCTGGAGGAGGCGATGGAGGGGGGGGACGTCCAGGTGTTCAGCCCCCACCTGCAGGGAAAGACCGCAAGCGCCGCCCTGCAGCAGATCCAGAGCCGGAACCAGGAGCTGCTGGAGCTGGAGAGGAGGATCCAGGCCGTCCAGGAGGTGTTCCTGGACGTGGCCATGCTGGTGGAGGAGCAGGGAGCGGCGGCGGAGAACATCGAGAAAAACCTGCAGACCTCCGGGGTCCTCATTGAGGGGGGGCTGATGCAGCTGGAGAGGGCCACCGCCTCGGACAAGAACAACCCCTTCAAGAAGATGTTCTGCGGATGTTTCCCCTGTTACCACCAGTGACCGGTTCTGGACAAACTGCCAACCAGCAAAGCCAAGCGGACCCGTGTGGTTCCCAAGGGGACAGAGAACGTGTCTAACATCAAACTGAGTCCCTCGGATCCAGAAATGTTCCTGTTGTGTTCCTCTAAACTTGGATTCCATCAGGAGGATCAGTGGAACAACCATTGTTGGTTTCCTCACTCATCTGAAGACCCACTCTAGTGAAAATGCTGTTTTTGGTGTTTTTAACAACTTCCTGTGACATTTTTCTGAAGATGTTGGACATTAATGAAGAACATTAAAATGTCATTTCTGAGTATTTCTTTATTCAAACTGTTATCATCAGGAGCAGATAGAAAAATGTACTTTGAAAAAGATCGTATTTGTAGAAAATACGCTGGGCGGGGCCACACGGTTCCTGCCCCGCCCCTTTCTGCTGCAGACAAATAGATCCATGAACGTCTTCGAATCTGGATCAGAACCGTACGGCTGGATAGCTCTGATATTGCTG